>NW_020664533.1:977901-1006074 GCF_002925995.2 Terrapene triunguis | reverse complement strand
GGTGTCCTCCTGTGCTTAGGACAGGCGCTTGTGATGAGTAGACTCCCAGGGTCTCCAGAAACTAGCTGTCTGACCTTAGGCAATTTAACACACACCCAAAAAAACCCTCTGTACCTCAGTTTATCCATCTGCAGAATAGGGTTAAATGCCTTCATCACAGTATTTTGAAACTTAGTGTTTTTAAACTTCATGTAAAAAAAGGCTGTAGAATTCACCCATAAACAATTTCTTGTTCACAGAACTTCTCAGCACTGTTCACTAAAATATTTCTTCCTTGTCCATACTTTTGGGGATCTCCTCTTTCTGTGGGGCTGAGATAAGTTATCAGTTGTTCGACTCTTGCCGGTTACCTCTGTGGAGAAGTCATCTATGTATGCTTGAAAGTTTGTCTTCTCTCCCCCCCCCCCCCCAAAAAAAAAAAGATTTTACCTAACCTACCTTCTCTCTCTGTGGAGTCTGTCACCTGCAGTACCCCCAAACAGTTGAACTCTCCTCTTCCCATTCCAATAAGGACTAAGATAAGGTTTACAGATTAAAGATAAGGGATGGTTAAAGCTGTAGAGCACTGGCAGAATCAGTCCCGTCCTACTACCTAGAAAGAGAATCTTACAGGTCATGGAAAAATTAACTTGAAACACTTCAATCCTTAGCTTCTTCCCTTTTTCCCCACTGGCTCAAACAGACAATACACAGTGGAATTCTTTAGCTGTCTCTCTCAAAAGCAGTAGGCATGCACAATGATAATGTATGTTTCCCTGTTCTTACAATTGACAGCCTTTCACAAATGCTGGAAAATTTCTTGCTTTGTAGTTATTGTTTCACATTTATCTGCATGCTTTTCCCCCCAGTTGTAAAGAACCTGAAAGATAAAACTGCTGTAACAGCAGGTCTTGGAAGGTCCGGTGTATGCCATCTGCAATCAGCAGTATTTATCTGCAGTCCCTTTAAGCCAAGAACATTAAGTTGTGGCTGCACCAATACAAACTGGTTTCTTGCTTTGGATCCAAAATAAAAATTCAGAAAAAAGTGCCCTTTAACACTAAACATTTTTTAAGAATACATTTTCTCCTTTTTAAGTTACAGTCTTTGAGCCTGTGCTCATATTGAACTAGGGTACGTGTGTCAAACTTCTTTTCCTTCTTAAAAAATAAAACAAACCAACCAACCTTTGGTTTGACACAGACTGATTCATGCAAAGATCCTACAAGGAATCATTTATCCCCAGTGAAAGGATTTCTGATAGATTGTGACTAAAGGAGAAAGTCACTTCAGAGGTAAACAGAGGAGACTGAGAAAAGAATGTTCCCCTAGTTACTAATGTACTAAAATAAAGTCCAATCCACCTTAACTGGGAAACAATTGTAAATATTTTCAAGAATATGTATGATCTCAAAGCACCTCAAGTCTGTTCTCTTTCATTTGTTTATTGTTTTGCATTCCTGACCTCTCCCCACATTGACACGATTTTCCTTTTTGACAAGGAAGCTGGGCTTGTAGCCTAGAGTCATTGCAACATTCTCTTACAGGCAAACAATTCTGATCTAAATGACAGAGTAAATCCAGAATGACAGTCAGTGGAGTTACAGTGGTGTAACGGAGAACAGCATCTGGTTGAGACATCCTAGGTTAGTATGGATAGTAAACGTCAAGTGAAAGATCTACTCAGTTACAACAGTATAAATCCAGAGTTGCTCCACTGACAGTAGTGGAGTTACATCACTGTAAATCTGGGTGAACAATATCTGATTCTATAGTGGTGGATTTACATTTATGTGATCAACTCTGCATTCACCATACATTTCATTGGTATAAAAGCTCAGAACTGGACCTTATACTCCATCCATTCAATATATACCAAACCACTGTATCCAGGTGCTATATCCAAAATTAAACATATCTGAACTAACGAATTTTGCAGCAGCTTCAAGTGCCTGGCATTGTTACTGAAGAAAATAATTGATACCAGCAAACATGAAAAGCTAACTAGACCCTGCAGCCTATCGATCCCCAGCCACAAGGGCTGCTGCTTCAATTGGTGCCTGTCAAGGTGTGACCAGTCCTTGCACATGTGTGGCACTGTGGCTGTGCCCACCTTAACATCCCCAGTCAGGGCAGCAAGGGATTCACTTTAATTAGCAAGGCGAAGCCAGCATACACTAACAAATGGCATGTACCTTTCAAAAGGGTTTCACACCAAGAGAAGACAACAAACAGTTCATAAGGTCCTCACCTTAGAGCCCGGGGTCAGATCCCAAAACTAACAATTCAAAGTCTCTAGTTAGGGCAGCCTCCTTACAGCCTGAGAGGAAACAGCCACCACCCATTGCAGCCTACATAGCTTCTACTCCCCTGTGTCTTGTTCAGCATCCTCTTCCTGTTTATATAGCACAGCACAGGGTGTGGGGGGACAGGGCTTCTGATTCCACACCCAGCTGTTCTAGCTATAGGCTCAAGCTTCTCCCTTAAGGGAGGAATACACTCTTTTCACAGTGTCCAAAGGAAGAGGTGAGGAATCAAGGAAGCTAATAGGCAGAGAGCAAATCCAATTGTTTCTTCATGCTTCCCCTCTCCCCTGCCCCCATTTGTTTCTTTCCTTGTTTTCGTTTTAAAATTGTAACTGTGGTAAATGATTTGAGCGAAAGAGGGTTAATCTAATTCAGTTGTGATGGGATTACATACTCTTGCATGGGAAGGGAGATTAAATACACAAGGATCAAGGATTTAACATCAAAATAAACTGTTTAAGGTAAACCAAAAGCAGCTCTACAAATCAGCATTTTATTCTACAACCCATAGTCACAGGAGTACTCGCATGACACAGGGCTGCAGCATGGTCTTTACTTTGTAAATAAAATTGGTAGTGAGCATTTGTTCCAATCAAGTTCTTGAGCTTTTCCACATTATGGATCACAGTTTAATAAAGAGATGGTCTCATGGAAAATCACCACCCTCCTTTCAGCCAGGATTACATAATAGCCCAGGGGCAACTAGAACAATTTTTTAAGTGGGAAAGTCCTACTAGGAAAGTAATGATATTTTGAGCTGTTTTTAATGCTATTTAACAGTTGGAAACAATAAAACAAAAAGGAGCCCGCATAGGGTGACCAGACAGCAAGTGTGAAAAATCGGGACAGGGGGTGGGGGTAATAGGAGCCTACATAAGAAAAAGACCCAAAAATCAGGACTGTCCCTATAAAATCGGGACATCTGGTCACCCTAAGCCCGCACTACGTGACTAACCAGGTCACCAACACAGTGCTCCTTAAGCCACCGGTGGTTCACCGACCACAATTTAAGAACCACTGGTTTAGATAATCGATTATGAGTGCTGTTGCACTAAAATGTAAAGTTTTGAGATACAATGGAGAGCCACGTATTACTATTGGTTTAAATATACACACCCCATGGAAGCTGTTGCACTTATTTTTGTTGTCAGTTCATTTCAATAAATGCAAACCAGCTTTGCAGTGAGCAGCAAAGTGGCATGTGAATCCCCTCACCCCCAAACCTCCCTAACGTTGTTAGGTGCCATAAAGTTCTATTACAGGCTTGCGGAGGGCTCCTGGCCCCCTTTATTACTGACTGCTTCCTCAAGTCAGTCTTGAGCAAAGGAGCCCTTCTGAAACTGTGATTATGCAGCCCACAGCCAACAGCTATCAAAGAAGGGCTTTGTTCTTTTTAATTGCTGCATTTGAGACATCCAGTAACCATTTCAACAGCCATTCTAGCAGTGATGAGACAGAATGGGAGGACTCCTGTTCTGGGATCTGTGATTGGGTCGACCAAGATCCTTTAGTGAGTCAATCCAATAGAAGGGATTGTAGGATCCTCCACTCTACACAAACTCTCTCAGTAAGTTCTTAGTTTAAGAAACAAAAAAAGCAAAAATTTTATCAAAATGTACATCAGCCCAAGTTCTACTCAACAAAAACTAACCAATTATTTTGGAGATCTATTTAGCTGGGGCTAAAGACTATACCACCTTCTTCCTAGCTCAGCGATTGACCAGCTGTAGGACCTTGGGCAAGTCACTTCACAACTCTGTCTCAGGTTTTCACCATCAGTAAAATAGGGATAATGATGCCTACATCCTTTGTCAAGTGCATTGAGTTCTGACAACTACTTAAGTGCCAGGTAATTATTATTATTCAGGGTCACATACACTGACTGGTGTGCTGCAGTTTATATTCTACATCCTGTGAGTGAGAAAGCAACTCAGTGCTTAAACCTGCCCCACTTATGGTACTGTAGAGGGAAGGGAGGAGCGGTGAAGACAACACCCAAACACACACTGATTCAAAAAATAAACCCTTGACAGAATTAAAGATTTTCTTTAAAAAAAATAAAATTTCTAGCCATTACATCTGCAAATACATTGTTTCAATTATGAACCATTACTGTGCTCTTTCTGACAAACGGTTTAGGAAGATTTGAGGTCAGGGGCTTAAGTAGCGAGTCGGCATTCAGTTTCTGACTACAATTGAATAACTGTATAACACTGTACCAGTCACTTTGAGCACAATGTTTGTAAGTGTGTGCTTCAATTTTGGGGTATCGTATCCAATTTGAGAATTCGAATAGGCACAAGTTTGGTTAACTAGGCACCTGATAGTTGAGCAACCTTTACTGTTCACATCTCTGTGATTCCATCTGTAGAATCAGGATCACATTGCAGAAGTCAGTCTTTTCGCTACATTTTGTTTCACTGGTGTGGGGATTTGAAATTGCTCCCCAAATGAAAATGTACAACAAATATTTTAGAACATTACAATGTACAATAAAAGTCAAAATTTACAAAAAGTGTTTGAAATTTGGAAATATGAAGGGTACACGGCCCAAACTACCAGCCACCAGTTACCTACAACCCCTTTTGTAAAGCATTTCAGAGCTTCATGTATTTCACTCATGTGGTGTTTTTACAATCTGTTATTAGTATCCAATCCCACAATGTGGGGAAGAAGATAGGCAATCCAAACTAAAAGCAGTGGTGCTGAGCAGTGCCACCCTCTCCCCCTGATTCTGGGTCGACCCTTTACATTTCTTGGCCCTTCGTGCCCAGAAGTGAGCAAGTTATTGCTAGGCATCCCTGCTTCCAGCCTGAGGATTAAGGAGGCAGAGAAATGCCCCTCCCCGCCCCCAGATTTCCCTGCTCCATGCCCAGGATGATGGGGGGGGGGAAGAGGAGGGGACAATGTGCCATCACAAGGCTTCCACAATGCCTGGCCAGACAGAATACAGGTGGGGGGGGGGGGGGGGGAGAGAAGAGAGAAAGATGAGACATGAAATGTTGCTGGGCTTCCCCACCCAGGGGTGGGAGGGAGCGTACATGTAAGAATGGCAGTTGCTACACCTGTTCTATAGGTGTAACCAGATCTCAGGGCTGCCTTTCATCTACAGGCCAATGGGAGTGCCAAAACCGTGCCCCCTGAAGCACTGTGGTCAGTACAGGGCAGACTCCTCTGTTATTCCCCTCACATTCCACAGCACAAGCTGCCAGTGTACAGCTGCCTCCCAACCCAGTGGGCTAGAAAGCAAATCAGCCTCCTGTGACCTCTCCTGGCTCTAAATAAGATCAAATCAAATTAAAAAAAAGTTAAAAAAAGCTCTGAACTCTACCAAGCTCATTAAATGGAAAAAGGAGACTTGTGATCCAGACAGGTAGTAAGTTGTGCCTTTCGGTTTGTGCAACTGATACATGAGTGTACACAGCTACCACCACACATCACCTCTCAAGTGGTGTTTCTCCTATATGGAAGGGGAAGCAGCAGGGACACAAACATTCAAAAAGTGAGATGGGGGCCCAGATAGGGTAAATAAGGGCAGTGAAGGAATTTGACTGTCGTCAACTGGACAGAGGATTGTTTTGAGTGGGAAGGAGAAAATTGCTTGTTTTGTGTGTGAGCACATGTGCATGTGGCTCATCATTCAGACTGTAAACTCCTCCAGGTTCGGACTATTCTCTGTTTTCACAATGCCTAGCACAATAGGATCCCACAGCATCTAGTGCTGGCCACAGTTAGCAACAGGATACTGGAGTAGATAGAGCAGGGGTTTGGTAAGGCCCATGTTCCCTTGCTCTAACCACTATTCATAGTAATAATGATGGTGTTCTTATAGGAAAAGGCTAGTACCCTGAGGTATCACTATGGTGAACAGTAGTGTTTGGATCACTACTCTAGCATACTGCAGAAGTGCTCTCCCTCCCTTCATGATAGACCAGATTAGGCAAATTGCTCTACAGTCACTCCCCTTTTATATGTTTGTGCCACCAAATATTTTCAAGAGACATCCATTGTCCAGACGGGTAACTGAATTTACCAGCTGAGTAATGCGTAACATTGTCACAGCTGTAAGAAGCTTAGTTTTACGCTTTCCAAAGTAAGAGGCACAAGGCAACAGAAATAGTTTGAGGCAGCTCTCATTCCTTTCTGTAATCCTGATCATCCGAAAGACTTGCTTCAAGGTTGAATTATGCTGGCTAGTAATGGCCAGCAGATGGCAGTTTGCTTGCTGCAGAAACCCTCCTGTGAACAATTTCAGGCTGCCACAGCTGTTCAGTAACTATGAAAATAAGTCCCGATGCTTTTACTGCAGCCACTATTTTGAAGTGATGCACTATGCCACAAAGCGCTTGTGAATTATCCATACTGCCAAAGAAACAGAGGAGAGCAACAGCAGACACCAAAGAGGAAAGAAATCATTTAAGGCAGTATTTTGAAGGGCCTACTGTGTTGTCCTCCCATTCTGGTGCACTTTTTTGGGGGGAGGGGGGAAAATCACATCCTGAGATTCTCTTGCCAAAAGTAGAAGACTTACTTGAACACTCAATATTTACAATGTGCAACTGAAGGGAATAGAGGTTACGGCATTTAGTTACACACCAAAGCATTTAAAATTTATACAAACTGGGATAAGGTTGCTTTTAAGACAAATACATTAATCTGAGACCATACTGAGGAAGTTGCTGCCACACCTATATGGTCATAGCTTAAATCAATGACAGCACTTCACCATAGCAGAGAAGCAATGTGGTCCAGGGGATAGGGTACAGGACTGGCTTCTATTCCCAATTGACACTGACTTGCTTTAACCTTGGGCAAATCATCTCTGCCTCAGTTTTCCCATCTGTAAAGCCAGGGATACCCATCCACCTTTCAAAGCACTTTGAAACAAGTGCTATATTGTTACAATATTATAACAAGATTTAATCTTTAAATACCAGGGCTTAAATCAATGGTTTAGTTTTGGGTTCAGTTCACAGCAAGCCATTTAAAAGGCAATTCAGTTCTCCAGGTAACTAAAGCAACAATTTACAACTTGCTTCATACAATAGTTTCCAGTCACTTCAAATATTTTGTAGCAGACTTTAGCCCGCCAAGGCTTCTTTCTTCTGAAATTCCTATTTCTGAACTTTTCATTGGTGGAACACTTCAAAGAATTTATCCTACTTTTCCCCATTCCCCAAGCTTATATGTAGCGGACGTTCTGTGGTGGAAACCAAGTGACAGAACATTTTCTAGAGTGTTTGGACACCAGTTTGAAGAATCCCTTCAGTCTGCTTACTCATGAACAGGCTGTTGCATCCTTAAACCTCTTTCTCCTCTCTTTCCCCCTCCCCCCCAATTCCTTAGGTATTCTGAAATTACCTGTTATACAACAAAAATGATGGCCCAAATCAAAACCACTTAATAACCCTCATCCCTCTGAATTTTGGGTGTTTGAATAAAAGTGGAACCTGGATCCAAATCAGCCTTGGGTTTTAACGTTGCAAAAAAAATGAAACTCCGGTGGTTTTGAAAAACCACACACCAGCAGTTTCATTCTTATATCATCTTGCACTGATAAGCACTGTTCATTCTGAACTATAGGCCTACCTTTGAAAGGTGATCTTTTTTACATCCATAAATAGTAGCTTCTATGTTATGCTGGCAACCAGCAGCATACAAATACTAGCAAAAGACTCACAGCTACTAAAATGGCAATTAGGTTCACACTGAAAAAAGCAAGTCAGATCCTAAATAAATACTGCTTTGGATGGGAGTAGTATCCCATCAGTACATTGAGCAACTGTGGGAGAGAAGGTGTAAGAAATTTTTGATCAAGGACACTGTGGCAAATCCATGCACTTACAAAAAGTGACATTGGATCTTGTGTTCCCAGAGCCGACAGAACCTCAGTTATTAATGGCCATATAGGAGACCCGCATACAAGATGCGCAGTGCCTACAAAGGATGAAAGGCTGAGTGCATTCTGGCATGGTCTGGAACTGATGGCTTCCATCCAAGTGTTTCAGACTTGAAGAGTAGAATACAAACCCATAACAATCCAGATTTTGTACATTTATAATTTAATTCAAATAATCCTATTAAGTTAGGGCAAACACTTAAGGCAATTAAGTTACGAGGCAGCATGATGTATTGTCAGAATGAGAGGCAGGAGTGCTATTCACAACTCTGCAATTGGCTTACTGAACCAGCTACATAGCCTCTGTTTCCCAATCTGAAAAGCAACAGAGTACTTACCTGCCTCTGTAAAACAGACCCACACATGGCTGAATCTAAACACACTATGTATTAATACCTTGACAAAGAAATAATTTAAAAATATTTGAATGCAGTGACTTACTAGAAGCAGTACTTAGAGCTGGCCAGACTCAATTCCATATCATGACAACTTTCAAGGTTTCTAAAGTTTTCTGTTCTGCATTAGAACAAGAACAAACCCCTTTCGAGCATTTCCACAAAACAAAATGGTCTCAAGATGGCCAGGTTTTCAGTTCAGGTCTCTCTGAAAGTGAGATTCCACCCTGGACCTCAAACCTTCCCGACAAAAACAGGTATGTTGCCGTGAAACATTTAGACTTTCATGAAACAGCATTCTCACACACACACACACACACACACACACACACACACAAAACCCCCCACTAACTGGAAGTGCTCACCAGCCCTAGTACTTACAATTGAGAAAATTTCACAGAGGCCAAAGATTCGCTTGTCCTCAAGGTTAGCCACTGTGGTTCCTCTCTTTGTTCAGCATAAGCCACAAATGTAGACCTCCCATAAAAATGCTTGAGTAGGAAGGTTAGTTTTGAAAACTTCAGGAAGTTGCTTCATGAGTCAATTCTGGAAAAAGCTGTAGCTAACCTATTGCAGGAACAGCAAAACTTAACCAGTTCAGCGCCGTGTTAACTGTCTGAATACAAGTGCATGATTTTTGCACATGGCTATCTGGTTTGGCTATAAGCAAAAAAGCCCCAAACCTATGTTTAGTTTGATACTGTAGAGTTCTGACTAGATTGTTAAATGAATTCTGTTGGGGGGGAGGGGAGGGAGGAAAAGGGAGAAATTGTAGGGGTGCCAAGGCACCCAAATTGATGATTGGAACCTGACAAGATCTGTGTCAGTCTAAACCTGGTTGCGATTATCCTCTAGCACTCCAGCTTAGTGTATTCCAGAAGTTTGTTTGCAGGGGCATCAATCCTCCAGAGGGAACTGAAAATTACAAATAAAGTGTATTTCACAAGATAATTTCCCTGTTGTGACTTTCCCTCTGCTCCCGCAACTGGGTTCAGGAATTTACTTTCTGAATTTTAAGTGGTGGTCACTAAAATCTGATTTCTTGCCTCAGTTTTGGTAGCTGCCCAGAGACTCCAGGGGCTGTGGACAAAGTAAAACACTTTTTTTAAAAAAAGCGTATTGTATCAGGTGACAATGCTGCACCACATGTTTTGTATGGAGAAAAAGTGATTTAAAGACAGGGTGGATCTTATGGAGGAGAGAGTTCAAGCTATAAGTAGCTACCTCACTGGTGCTCCTGATGTAACACTTCAGTCTTTCCAAGAAGTTTGAGTCTTCCATCTCCTTGTTTCCACTGGCTAATATTGGTCAGACTAGCAATGAGAAAGCAGTTTTCCTTCCCTCCCATTGAGAATCAAATACCTGTATAATTTGCTAGACAATCACACAGTGGTATCTGAGATTAGCCAGCAAAGAGGGACTAAGTAAAATTCAGACAGAGTTTGATGGGTCTTTTGCTTTAAGAATTCTCAAATGCAATAGGACAGTTATTGTTTTCCACTAAGATTGCTATGGTGGAACGTATAACAATACAGCTGTACAGGTTGCATATTTGCTGCTTTGTTTTTGAACACCGGCCTTAATGTGGGGTATTCTTAAATCACAGCTTTCAACATAGGGAGAGTCATTGTGGGACTGGTGTCCCCAAAAGAATCCCAGGACTTTTGGATTTTGAGGGGAAGTACTTCTTACAAGAAACTGATCTAAAGTGGTCTTAGGAAGTGATGGATGTCTGTATTTTAGTCATGCCCATTGACAGGATTTGTATACTTAGTGGGCTCTGCCTCAACACACCATCCATAAGTGTTGTAGAATAGTGGGTGAGGATTGTTAAAAGCACTGAAATTAAATACTTTCAAGCCTCTTATCACAAGCTGTAGTATATCCCTGTGCATGGGGCAGATGGTTCCTAACACAATAGATGGCATGAGGACTAGCAGTGTGTTAGCATGAAAGTACTGAAGCTTAACTTAGAAAGATTAGAATGTATTAGTTATTAGAATATGGGATTGCTTCTTAAGTCAGTAGATGGAGGATTACATACTAGCCGCAATGGAGTACTGAATAGGAATGAAATGGAAGGGACCATAGATGTTTAAAAGCCAATGGACAATCGACTTTATAGCTCTTTGCCCTTCTGTAGTGTCTTCCAGCAGACAAGGTCACAATACTTCATGAAAATCTTCAGTTACACACCACTCTTGGAACAGGCACAGAGAGGTTAAGCTACTTGAAGGAAAGACTCTCTGTGGCAAAGCCAGGAAAAGGACCCAGATCCTCCTGTGCCTTAGCCATAAGCCTATACTCCCTTGATTTTGAGAACAAAATTAAACTTCAGGAAGCTTTCTCCCACAATTATGAAATATTGGCACAATTCCAACATACACGGTCTACTCAGATCTCTAGTGTAGAACATCCTGTTTTCTTAGTGTTATTTGTACAGTGTTACTTTAGAGCAAGTTTACAGTCTCTTGTTACTTGGCATTCCTTTGCTGACACCAGAAGGGGTAAACTGGTATTACACAAAATGCAGCACCTATTATTTAGGTCTGTTCTCCAGCATTTTCAAATGTGCATTACTCAGATTAGCTAATGTAGCATTAAGATAGATTTCAGTTTGGGTTACATATGGTAGAAAAAACTTCTAGAATACTCAGTTTCATGACTCCATGACCTATGGTGTCAGTGGCCATATTAGAACACAACTTGGTTTTTTTACATCAATTAACATTGCACAAGTACTTAAAAAATGGAAGTTTATTTGTCTTTCAATGGCTCAAATAGCAAATAAAAAGAATTGGGTAAGGCATCAGCCTAAGACAAGTGACATTTCCTGTGTCCATTAGCTTCATTACACCTCAGTTCCCAGTACACAGTTCTCAAAGCAAAGTCAATGTTAGTGGTTAGACTCCCTGGTTAAATAGACTGAAAATGAGTACACAGTAAAGATGAAGACTGGCCTACTTGGCTATAGTTACATGAGTAACTTTAATTCTGCACATGGTAGTCTACTAAGTGTACATACAAAATTCCTTACGGATAAATATTTAACATAAAAGTGTAATTTGTAAAGAGCTGAGTTTCTACAGTATCTATTTGTTAGCGTGTAAAGTAAACATTTGTTACTTAGTTTGCTTGAATGCATTTTGGACTGTCAGTTATAGGTTTTACACATGTATAAAAAGAGTAATAGTTTGTGGAATCAATCTACCCCTTCCTACTCAAAAGAGTCCAAAAGCCTCAGATCCTGGCTTATTTTTAGCAAGAAGATACTGAACACTAGCAGTGTGCTAGTATTCTTTTGTTTTCTGAAGCAGCTGAGGCAATACATTTTATTTGGATGCAGATAGTAAGTGTTTCTGTACTGCAAAGCATACTTGAAAACATTAAACGAAAAAGTTGCTACAATGCTCCCCATTATGAACACAAACGAGACTAAACAGTACAAAACCTGCAAGTAGCTTCCAAACAACCACATCATGTTCCCATAGCTTAGTATCACGAGGACAAAGGAAGAAGTTACTGATGACACACCAGAATTTCCCAAACACCCTAATGCAAAACATATTAGCTCTACTGAATGAACTCCACTCTGCCCAACTCAGGGAGTTAAAAATCCAAACACCTACAGATATTAACTACTTGCAAAACGATAGTTTCAAAGTGCCAGCATGTTAAGTGGTAAGTGCCCATTTCAGGCTTAACTGCCATACAACCTTGTAACCTCAACCGTACATGTAGATTCCAACCCCTTTAATTTTAAACTACCATATTGTTTACTAAATCACAGGTGACAATATGCTCTGGGCTATTCAAAATATCCAGAGTATGGCACACATTAAGATCAGACACTGCTAGCAGACAGCTAGTTAGCAAGACCGTTCACATAACTGCACTCCACACTAAAGGATATTCTCCCACATTGATGCATAGGGATGCATCAGTCTCGATGCATCAAGATGAAAATACAGCCTTAACTATGTAATCTGCTATTTCTAGGTTTTTAAATTAAGGCATATTCAAATGTTTCCATTTAATAATTTACACCACTTTAAATTAATCAGGTAATGCAGATCCACATAGGAATGACTCAATATAACTGTATGCAGATACACTGCCTGAATCATTTTCTCTTCTATAATTTGCATAACTCATAATGGCAAAACAGCTGTATACCAGTTTGTTTGGTGGTATGTTCACAATTGTAATTTGCAAGGCAGTAGAAGACAAGACAAAGTTGAAGATTTAGTGATACAAAATTTATGCTTTACAAGAAACCACAGAAAGTAATACTTCCTTCTGTTTACTGTTAAAGAAAGACTGCCTATGAAATACTACATTCAGAAGAACAGTGATGGTAGGCAATTATGAAATGGGTTGAACTTTGCTTCTCTTGAAGCCACATTAAATTTTTTTCAGTGAATTTAACTCAGTGCAGTTCCAATTCATGCTTTTAGTGATACATTACGATTTCCAAAATGTTAAATTTCAGTCATTTAAGCCTTTGATGGCATGCTTATAAGTTATGGTTATTAGCATGGTCAAGGAAGGAAAGGAGTTGGGCCTTTGATTATAAAATGCAACATCTTTCTCTGATCCTCTTAGCTAGGCTTTTCCTTTTCTTCTTCCCATTCTTCTCTTTGCTGTCTTCCATCTTTCTGGCTCTAATTTCTCTCATTAAATCAAAAAATACCTAAAAAGAAAAATAAAAGTTAATTTAGATAAGTGCATTGACATGTAAACTAGCATGTGTTTGTGTTATAACTTTACATAAATACGATCTACTTGAAATCATGTGTGAGGATCAGAGCCAGCTAAATACAGTATGTCTAGGATAAATTAGCCCTAAGCAAATCCTGCAAGAAGGATCCTACTCTTTCTAGTCTTCAAAGGAAATGCAGGTTTTTTTGACAAGGGAGTGAGGCTAGCTGCCCCTTACCATTACTGAGCTGCACGTGCTCCTGAGATGCTTATATGAGCTCCATAAGAGCTGAACTTCCAGCCTGAAGCATAACTCTGCCATACCATGCCCCCATGCATGAGGTTTCAAGTTTATTTCCATTTCATACTAATCAGACGGAAGAAAAAATCCTTTGCATTTCACATCATGTGTGGTATTCTAAAGACAAGCGGAAGTTAAAGATCTAATTTGCAAAATGTCATATTAGATAGATACTTACAATAAAACATTTAGTGTGTTTTCCAGGGGCCATCCACATTTTAGTCTAAAAATACAATTAGAGTTCTGTTGAGGATTGGATATACCCATATTATGGAGGACACAGTATGGTCCCCTGAGACTAGAGTTATTCATAAGAAACCACCTGTCTAGAAACAACTTAATTATCCAATGCAAAATGATAACTTATCAAGCCTGAAGTCGACAGTCTTTAAAAGAATTAAGCCTTAAGTTACAGCTCAAAAGCAAGTCTTTTGGAAGGCGAATGGAATAGCATGTTGGAGAAATTTGAGACCTCTACAAGTTCAGCTCAGAATGCAATTCTTCAAGGGCCCATTGTCAATTCAGGCTTTGGTAAGACTCTGCTTCTCGAAGACTCTGTGAAATGAACAACGACACAAAGCACAAAGGGACACTGAAGCTGTCAGCTTCCAGGTGCTACTACAATGTTATTCTCACCTTTGCAAGTTGACTTCAATAGATGTATGAGAGCAACAAACTGCCCAATTCTATGCAATTCTCCTTTTGGCAACAAGTTCTCTATTCTCAACTAGAGATCCGCCTTTGCTGGCAGTCCACAGAGCATTTTGACAGCCATATTGTAGGAGAGTAAGGTGGTCTCTTCTGAAGTGATGCACAGAGTGAGCTAGAAAACCATAGTTCTGTATATCCCACTGTGACGTTGTGCAGTCTATATGGTTTTATAAAAACTTGATAATAAGTCAATATAATGTAACTGGGATAGTTTTATAAAAATTTGACAATAAGTGAATATAATGCAACTGGGATATGCTCCGTGCAAAAGGTCTCTTGTAAGGTATCATTACAAAGTGCATAATCTACTGAGTATGATCATCTGATTTGTATAAACGTACCACTCTTGTATCTAAAACTAGAAATATAAAACATAACTCTGAGGGCCTATTGTAATTATGTAGAGTGTGGGCCATTAAGGATGGTTTGGAATCTTGATGACTTCCATTGTCTGCAGATGGCTGTATTTACCTTTGAGTCTTCCTGTATATGTGTGTGCTGGCAAGTGAGTAATGAAGTCTTGCAGTGACATGTGATCATGTCACCTGAACTGGAATCCATCTCTAACCTGGTGCTTTTCCAGTGAGGGGGGGCGGAAACCCAGAGGGACAAAGGATTCCCGCCTTATGCAAAAGATATATAAAGGGGTGGAAGAGAAGAGAGAGAGGGAGGAGCCATCATGGAGAAGCCCCTAGATAACACCTAAGCTGGAACAAAAGCTGTACCAGGGGAAAGAATTGTGCCCAGGCCTGGAAGGTGTCCAGTCTGAGAAAAACTTACTGAAGCATCTCTGAGGGTGAGATTATCTGTATTTAGTTTGATTAGGCATAGATTTGCGCATTTTATTTTATTTTGCTTGTGACTTACTTTGTTCTGTCTGTTACTACTTTGAACCACTTAAATCCTACTGTCTGTATTTAATAAAATCACTTTTTATTTAGTAATTTACTCAGAGTATGTATTAATACCTGGGGGAGCAAACAGCTGTGCATATCTCTCTATCTGTGTTATAGAGGGCGAACAATTTATGAGTTTGCCCTGCATAAGCTTTATGCAGGGTAAAACGGATTTATCTGGGTTTAGACCCCATTGGGAGTTGAGCATCTGAGTGCTAAAGACAAGCACACTCCTGTGAGCTGTTTTTGGGTAAACTTGCAGTTTTGGGACAAGTGATTCAGACCCTGGGTCTGTGTTGAAGTGGACTGGAGTGTCTAATTCAGCAAGACGGGGTGCTGGAGTCCTGAGCTGGCAGGGAAAACAGAAGCAGGGGTAGTCTTGGCACATCGGGTGGCAGCTCCCAAGGGGGTTTCTGTGATCCAACCCGTCACACCCACTACAGTACTCTTGTTCTATAGCTATGTTCTACATAGAATTACATTTAAGAAATTTGTATGTGATCCAGGTGATGATTAAAACTTAATGAGCAAGACTGTTACCTGTGTTACACTTAAGGTGTTTGAGGAAAGAATATCTAGGTTTCCTTGACAAAAAAATCAGTACAACTATATACACTATATGAAATTTTCATTAAGAGATAAAATGGCCTTTACTTCTAATTATGGCTTGAGTTACCCATGTATCTAAATCTGTGCTATGAGAGTTTGACATAATCCTCCACTTGCTTAAGTAAATGATACAGTATTTAGCTGCCTACTTAACCTACTTCTGCAAATGCACTTAAGAGTGAAGAGCCTTCCTGGCATGTTGTATAGCTTTGCCAGCACATCTCAATTCTGGACCGCAGCACTCAGACTTTGGAGGACTAGAGAACCTTGTGTCAGATACCAAGCTATTCCTTTGATTTGTCCACTGCAAGGGATTTTGCAATTTAAACTATCATTTTGTGGGCTAGTTGCCATTTCACCACTAGGTCTGAAAATCTTCACAAACTTGTAATGGCCATGGTTTAAGTGCTTATAGAGTTGAAGATAGTTCCCTTTATCATGTGTTGAACTTGAGAGCTGGAGTGTTAAAGTAAAATTAATTGTGTGTGTCATTAAAAAGATGCACCGGTAGATTGTGTCTGAATTGGCAATTTTGTTAGGCTACGATAGATTGATACCAGCTGCAATTCCATGCACCAGAAATTGGTATGTACTAGTTCTTGGTCTACCGAAGTCTGACCTGATTGTGTTTTGCTGCATGTAAATGAACTGCACTTAGCCACTGACCCAAAGACTAAAATTACCGTTTGAAAAACTGTTGCAGAACCAGTTGCTCTAGTTAGGAGTTAAACAAAACAAACAAAAAAAACAACCACAACTTGATGGTAGACAATTATTCCAAAACAGTCCACCTTCCGTGTTAAGCCATCAAGTTGCAACTGGTGACCTGACTTCTGACATCTTAGATATGAAAAATCCCCAGTGGAAATCATCAAGAGCATGATCCGATTTGTATATAGGTCACCAGAAAGGAGAGGTTAGCACATTAATCTAAGCTACTTAATCCTTGTCTCAATATATTTGCTTTCCACAAGGCAAAATACTGTTAGCAACCTGATACTGTGGATTTCCAAAGAGTTACTGAAATTTAGAGTGCAAGACATTTTAATTCTGAACATGAAATTTAACCAGTCTTACTTTTGGAGACCAGATTCAAGCATTGTCCCCCATCTCTTTGCTTTTGCCTCAAAATAAATGATGACTACACAGGTCTTTTCTTGCCCATTTCTGAATAAGGCTGCTTCTCTGTATCCCTTGATCCTCTTGCTGCAGCTCAGTACATTCTATGCTGTGAAACATTCATTCTCTCTTGTCCATGCCCAGGTATTGTCTGACTGAGGGAGGTCAGAATCCTTCTCCTATAAAGCCATTCAAAGGGTCAATGAACAGTCCAGCCAGTATTGTTCCCTTCCTAGAGACTACCAGTCTCCTGGTCACATTCAAAAATATTTAGGAAAGTATTGAAAAACAAAAATGTCTAGGCCAAGATAGATAGGCTGTCTCAAGGGACTGGTAATGAGAATCAGACTGTCGCCTCCTGAACTACCCCTTCAAAATCTAGCCAAGTTTGTTAAACTGTCACCATCCAAAGGCTGAACTGGTGGTCTGTTCAGTTCCAAACTGAGAAAGTAAGGATCAAAAGTGCATAGAAACTCAGCTATCCACACTTGAGGATGCCCCTTTAGAACATGGTTGAAGCACACTGAAGGGGCAATGCAGGGAAGCTTATAGTTCCACTATCGTTGTTGTAGCTGTTCAGTGGTTAAAGGAGATGCAGTTCTCTACAGCAGTTGGTCCAGGATTATTCACAAAAGCTAAAAATTTAGCTTTTCATGAAACATGAAAGTAGATCTGGAAAGCAGTATCTATGAAAGATTATTTAGGGCTTTTACAGAACCTTGATTTTTAATGTTTTGTACTTAAAGATCATTACCTTGTCAACATTAGCTCGCGTTTTAGCAGAAGTTTCCACATAGTTAACGTTCCACTGATCAGCTCTGTTCTTTGCTTCCTCTACAGAAACTTGCCTTTTATCTTCCAAATCTGATTTGTTACCAACTAGCAGAAAGGGAACGTTCTCATCTTCTTTTACTCTTAAAATCTGCTCCCTGGAGGAGGAGGAAGAGGAAAGAATGAACATTAAAATCTACAGAGGTATTATTCCCAGAAAAGTCCACAAAAGGGTAGCATTTTTATTTTTACCTTGTTACAGTGAATGCTCATTTACTCCTTTTAGAAAGTTTAGAGGGTGTGCAGTGTGCAACTGCATCATTGTTCACTCAAACTATGATCCACTATAATCTTTTCAGCAGTACACCTCTACCCCGAGGTAACGCGGCCCAATAGAACATGAATTCGGATATAACGCGGTAAAGCAGCGCTCCGGGGGGGCAGGGCTGCGCACTCCGATGGATCAAAGCAAGTTCAATAGAACGCAGTTTCACTTATAACACGGTAAGATTTTTTGGCTCCCGAAGACAGCGTTATATCAGGGTAGAGGTGTACTAACCACGTAGCCAGTTATTCCCCATTTGGGTAGTTGGGCATTTGATTTTTCCTTCCCAAGTGTGGTACTTGGCACTTGTCCTTACTGAATTTCATCTTGTTGATTCCAGACCAAATCTTCAATTTGTCAAGGTGGTTTTGAATTCTAATCCTTTTCTCCAAAATGCTTGCAATCCCTCCCTGCTTGGTGTCATCTACAAGTTTTATAAGTGCTCTCCACTCCATTGACCAAATCATTAATGAAAATATTTAATAGTATCTGACCCAGGACAAACCCCCACAGGACCTCACTAGATATGCCTTCCCAGTTCAACAGAGCCACTGAGAACTCTGAACAAAGATCTTTCAATCAGTTCTGTGCCCCACCTTCTAGTAATTTCGTCGTGTACTTGACTGTTTAAAGAGCTAACCTACAAGAAACTGAGACCATGCCAGCATCCTGCTCAAATCCTCTCTGAAAGCAGATAGTTCTAAACAATAAGTTTCCAGATTAAAAAAAAAAGCTCTGCTTGTATGTCTTAAAGTGTGAAATTCAGCTATGCCTCAAAGCAAAGACGTATTATGCATGTTAGTTATTAAAGGGAATATCCAATTTATCTAAGACATACCAGTTGCTACAACAGATTCCACTCAATTGAGTGAAGAACAAAAAGCAGAAGAGAACCTGCTAGCAACCACTTAAAAGCCCACATGTATAGCACAAGTGTATACAGCTTCTGCAAAAGGGAACCGAACTGGTAAGCTAACATTATGGGGAAACTGCCCTGTTAGAGCTCTGTGCCCTGATCAACCACAGTTTTACAGAAAAAAGCAATCAAGTTTCCAAACTTCCTGTCACAATGTCCTTCCTTGATGTTCTGCTCAATTGCATTCCCTCAGATTGATCAGGAATGCCCAGGAGCTCAGATATAGACAGCTCCCAAACATGGCATGGTAGTATTCTTTTAGCATAAATATAAAATGTGAAACCTGCTCTAGAGATTTCGTTTAATAGACTATTCTTTGTGTTACAGAAGAGCTGAAAAGGATTAAGTTTTCTACCTTGCAACCCCTCCTCTCCATGCCCAAACTAAATATCAGAAATATCAGGGGCTGGTCTTTTCTGTTTCTGCTGGGTGTTTCAGCATGTATATTGCAAATTCACTTTAGCTGAAAGGGTAGTGTTTTTGAATCTTTAATAAACATTCTTTGTCTGAAGTTAGTGTAACATCTATTTAACATGACTAACACTGTTTTGATGACTACATTTCTTCCTCTATATAGCTCAACATGTGTCATTTCACTAGTTCTAGTCAATTTTGCACAGCAGACAAGATCTGAAATTTTAAAGTAGTTTAAAACCATTCGTGCCTCCTTTATTCATCAAAAAGCAGCAAGAAGGGACACATCCATATCCCCTCCTCCATTCCAGGCCACCTTTAAAAGTTTTCCTTAATATATTCTGATTTCCAATACTCATTTTGTTTTGACCCATGAAGACAGGTCTAGTAGGCACCTACTGTGTTACTGTTACCCTGTTCCTCATCTCTCTTGTTTTATACTCAGACTAGAAGCTGAGCCAGAGACCATTTATGATCTGTATAGTGCCTAGCACACTGCCCTAGGCACTACCACAACACACATAGGCAACCTAGTTCTGCTGCTCCCTTGAGTGCTTCAGACACTTTTCACAACAACATTAAAATGCTTTAAAGAAGTTTTTGACCTTTGACTTGCCAGTTTAACTGAGCACCTATAAATTACTAGTGATTATTTAATACTAAAGTTATCATTTCACTATTACTATTAATGATGTAACCCATCACCCATACTTAGTGTTTCCTATTGTGCCGCATGCCTAAGAGCATTCTTAAATTAATATATGTTTCATATGGTACATAAGGCATATATTTGTATTGATTTTGCTTCTACAACACTTCTAAAATAAGTTACTTTCAACAAAATGAGTTGTCTTATCCAGATTTGTAGCTGGGTTCTGGAAAATTTAGGTATATTTAGTGTCAGATTAATGAAAAGAGGGGACTCTTATTCTAAATAGGGATGCAACAGGTTCTTGTTTCATTAGACCAAGCTGAAGTAGTTCTAGAGCAGAGGTTCTCAAACTGTGGTCTGCAGACCACCAGTGGTCCACAAGCTCTGTTCAGGTGGTCTGTGGATAGTTCCCTCTAAGGTGCGCGCACAGGTGGCCGCACATAAGAATGAAGGGCCACCCACCTAATTAATGGAGCTGCACAGGCGTGGCTCCACTAATTAGGTACCTGGACCCCGAAGAAGACACACATGTAAGGTGAGGTGGTGGCCTTAGATGGAATAGGGGGCAGGTGGGAGGGGACAGTGGGGTGAGAAGAGGGGATGGGGGGGAATTTGGAAGGTGCAGGGCTGCGGCAGCCAGAGAAAGACAACTTTTCCCAGCCCCAGCTCAAGGGCTGCCATGGTGGGGGAGAGAGGGCACATCCACCGCATTAGAAAGGTAAGACTACTGGTATTAAAATAGGAGGTGTGTGCTTTTTATTTGTAGAACAAAAAAAGATTAAGTTTTTTTGTATAATGCTTTTATCCAAAGTCCTTCACAATAGTTCGCTAACAGTACAAACAATATTTGGAAAGATCATTAATCCGCCGAGACCCTCAGCAATTTAATTGGTTTGGGAAAAAAAGTAAGAACCACTGTTCGAGCATGTAGTAAGGAACTTGTTTCTGCAGCTACTGCTGAAGCCTAATGCTATTTGCATAAATTACAAGACTCAGTTTTTCTGTCTGCATGGTCTTTTTTGGGGGGGAGGGAGTGAATCCCTTCTGACAGGGAAACTTTATATTTGTAATATGTTGCTGCAACTGCCTTGAAGTTGTAATGTAATCTGCCATATTCTGAACTGAAGCAAGCGTCTTGCTCTTTAAATTTGCTTTAGCCTGGACATTCCTCATGCAGCTTATTCACCTCCTTTCAGACTGAGTGGATAGTGATATGCACAACTGAAGAGGAAGGTATTTTCTTGACTTTAGGGCAGAACTTTAATATTTAGCATCTTAATTACTGTTTTAGCAATAGTATCATACCATCCATTAGTTTCATCCTCAACCCAAAGACTCCTAGTCAGATCATTTCCCCTCACTTGAAGAGGATGCTTCAAAAGATTGACTGCTTGTGCCTTGCATTTTCTTCTGCCCTATTACCAGTTTGTAACCTTGTGGGCTGTCTCCATGAGACTTACTTTAGTTTCCCCTGGAATTTTGACACTCTTCCAAGAGAAAACAAAATAGCTATGAAGAGCTATTTACGCCTTTTCATGGCCTGGCCTTGCTAGATTGCATTGGGGAAGTTTGTTTTGTTTATTTTGAGGAAGCTGGTTAAAATGGAATGTCTACTTAGTGGTTTTTGATGGCACTTTATTTCCAAAAACAGAAGGCAAATGTTTAACTCAACTGTTGATACCTTGCAGCGCCAAATGTTGGGGCCCACAGGATTAAACAAGATTGCATCAACAACTATACTTCAGTACCTTCTACTTATAACAACTCAAATGCTTTTATTATTAAGTAATCTCATTATCCTTAGAATACTGTTCATCCAACCACGGACATCAATAGAGACATCAATAACCACCCTCACAAGGTGGTTGTGAAGTGCTGTATAATGTTGCCAACAGTAACTATTGTTAGAGCCAATAGTACCAACTCTTAGCGTATGGAAAGCTTGCTAGCCAGAGCCCAGGAATTTGGAGGATAAATCCTGCCACATGCTGCTCTCCAGGATACTTAGTTTCTGTATGAAAACTGAGTATGTGACCTTTTGCACTACATATATTCTAGCACATAGAGGCCAGTGATTGCACATCTGGCTGCTGTTTGCTCCTGTTGGTACTTGACAGGTTAAACAGAGAAGAGAACCAAAAAAACAAACATGGTATAGAACTACAAGGGGTAGAACAAGCAGAGAGTAAACTAACAGCCCTGGGACAAATGAAGTTTGGGATCCAAACTGCACAGCTGGTGTGCAGCCTACAAGACAGTCTGGCGCTTACTGCTATCGGTAACTATGGTCAGGCCCATCAGTTTGGATGGTAGTGAGCCTGTTTACAAGTCAGTTCAAGTGACAAAAAGCCACTGAATTACATAGGTAGGCAGTCTTTTGAACCCTGCCAAGTACCTGCTCCGACAGTACTACTAAATCTTTGTTTCGTAGCATCTTAAAGACATTGTGCCAAAAATACCTGATCAGCAGAGGAAAAACCACACATGGCTGCTCTAAGTCTTGAGATGTCAGACAATACACAAGGGTGCAGTCTATACAAACTTTCATAGCTATGAAACAGCAAAAAACTATAATAAAAGTTATTGTACAAGAGGAATCTGACAGGTGATCAAGACCTTATTTTATGAACTCACTAAAATATATTTAAATGTGTAATTTCCCCATCAGTTTACCTGAAGTCTGCTGTAGCTGCAAAAGATTCCAGCTCTGTGATAGAGAAGACACACAGAAATCCCTCTCCACTTCGGAAATAGTTGTCTCTAATTGCAGCATAGTCCTCCTGGCCTGCTGTATCCAATATGTCTATTTGGACCTCTTCCCCATCCAGAACTACCTTTTTTCTGTAGCTGTCTGCTTTGGTAGGTTCATAGTCTTCCACAAACTGAAAACAAAAGAACAGTATAGGATAAAACCATATTAATATTCCTAAATAAATGTTGAAAATACACAAACATCTCCATCTGGATTTTTAATGTAAATACAAGATGAAATAAGTTTTTCTGGGTCAGTAACTACATAGCTCATTTATTCAGGCCATAAGAGTACTTATATTATAGTCATACGAAGACTTGACAAAATTAAGTCAAGCCCATCTCATGCCAGCAAAATAAGATGCTCTTGTGAGCTGTATGGGCACCAGAGGTTCTCACTTCCTGCTATTACCCAAAAATAAAATTCACACAATTTAGGGCCTCTTGTCTCAGTTTCTATAGGATTTTAGAGCATCAGCAGCATACTTTCGTTGTCTTGGGTAATGTCAGAATGTCAAGCTGATTTTGAACAGAGTTAGAACATTGGTTTATTTCTTGCAAGTACTCTAAAGTCACTTAAGGGTATGTCTACACTGTACACTCCTTATGGTGGCATTTAGAATACATACACTGCACTTCCCTTTAGCATGTATATAAAAAGCAATGTAGACCATGAGGCACTACTTAGGCAATGAACATATGCCAGAATCCTTGGATATGTACTCTACATGGCTTTCTATATGCTCAAGCAGCGCTGCCCTTGTCTACAGAGCTATCTTTAGCAGTGTAGTGTCCCCCTGCCTCCCAAGCCTTTCCCTAACACATGTAGCTACACACTGCATTGTGGATGCAGCTAGCTTTTCACTGTAGAGTATAGCTAGGCATACCCTACACACTGCCACCAATGGTGCACACTATAGAAGTACCCCAAGACTACTTAGCCAATCAATGGTAGTATTTTGCATTGACAAGTGGTAAGGGAGAACAGGAATCCTATTTCTAATCTCTCTCAAAGAGGTTGAGCAGCACCCCCAATAAGGTGCAGATCCCTTCTGAACCAAGTCTCCTTGATAAAGCTTGTCTAGAGCCCTGTGCGGATACAAAATATGCATCCACAGATTTGCAGGGTTCTAAGGATGTCATTAGAATACACAATAGTTGATTTACTGCCCTTTGAGATTATAAATCAAGTGAAAGTGTGAGTTCAAGAAATCCCAGACAACATTTATATTCAACTTAATGGGTAATTCACATAATAAACCTTTCAATTCTTCAAGCTAGTTTATTTGGAACTCTTCAAGAACTAGTTTTAAATGATCATACCAATAAGCTTAATGCTACTCAGCCATTTCATCGTTTCTTTCTGAAAATTAAGTAGGATGCAAAACATTTTTAATGTAAAGTTGGATTCTTACCTCATCATACATGAACTGCAGTGTTAAGGCAGATTTTCCTACGCCACCACTTCCCACCATGATTACTTTGTGTAAAGCCAAAGAATTCTGACCTTTGGGCTTATTTGCAGCCATCTTTGGATTGCAGCTATTTGACAGAATTAAACAGAATCTAGAAGGGGAAATAAAGTACTTCCATTAGTTAATGCTTGTGTACTATTTAAAACAGATTACCGGTCAAGTTTCAGGAACATATGTATTCAAGGAACTTGTTTCAGTTGTTACCCTTAGTTTTCTTTTAGTGAAGGTAAGGTATGTGCCACATGTCTATCTGGTTCCTACTATTTTCACTACAATGATGCTTAAGAGATTTTTTTTTTTTTTTTTTAAAGGTAATCAGTAAATAGCAAGGAAAGCCCTCTCCCATGAAACAGCAGTGCAAACTAGCCAAAAGTTAGAGATTAAAATAGATCACCTGCTTGTAGAGTACAGCATGTTTTCTTGAATGCGGTAAGAGTCATTTGTATGTTTGTCAAACTAGCAATACTTTTAAACAAGATCTCTTCTGACAAAAACATAAGCCAATATCACACAAGAAAAGCTGTACCATATCAAAGGAAGGAAGTGAGAGGTTTGTGGGAATTTACAAGATATACTCCTAGTAAACTAAGAGTGCAGTTAGTGTAGTCTTTGAATGGAAAATGAAAAACCCAGATCTGAATACAACTTAACCCCTTACCATCAAATGGCATAGTTGTGGCAAAAGGTGGAAGAGTTGAAAGTATATTTTGGTTTAGAACCAAATCAACTTGCAGACCTTATGATGCAAAATGCTATTACCGTGCATTCAAGTACTACATTTGCAATTCGTGCCTCGATTCCACATCTTGTTGCATGCATGTAGACGCCCTGCAACTCACTGACTTCAGTGGATTCTGCCCATGCAGACAGTTGCAGGATTAGGGCCCAACTGTGTTCAGCAAGTAAACTCATATGTATTATAGGAAGCCAGCAAGGGGTCATTCAAACTCCAGTACATCTTTGTGCTCCTTTAGTTCAGTCCCTTCCTGAGTGTTTAGATGAGTACCATCCTGGCAGACTGGACTGTTCCCTTTAGAGAGTAAGCCAGTGCACTCCTAAAACAAGAGGGAGTCTACTATATAGAAGTGAGGTATTCCCATCCTTCTAAATATTAGTGTTTCGATCCCTTCACTCTCCTTTGCTCCTTGGATTAAAATACCAAGTCTCAAACTCATCTTCAGACAGTGCATTAATGACTGCTACACTTTAGGGGAAGGGAGAGGATCTAGCACATTAGAACTTTACAAGTTCACACTAACTAGGAACCTAACATGAATCACAAAGTTTTGCTAACTAGCAAAGGTAAACAATTACAAAGAACTTACTCATGTGACAAAATAGTTTAGTATTTGACAATACTGCATAAAACCATATTATGAAAGTGTATTGAACAAAGATAATGAATAACACTACAACTATGTTTTTCAGTGTGGAAATGCCATTTTGTTTGCAGATTAGTACATTTCAGTAGTTTAACTGCTAAGGTATAAAGTAATTTTCATAAATGCATATGAACTCTTCAGTTTGAGTCCATGTACTGAGAGGTTATTAAAAATGTAATACGCCATTGTCATATGGAAAATGTCAACTGAAGCGTCATTCCCAGGCTGTCTTAAAAAAAAATATCAGATCTTCTCTGGATCACATCAGTAACGCTATTCATTATGTTGTCAAAGAATTCTGAAAATGCAATTGAAAATTAAGTGGCTTAAATTGTTTCACCCATAAAGGTTATCTAAGTGAATGAAGTATGAGCAAGCTGCTGTACTAATTATAGACATGCAGCAAAGATATATAGCAAATATATTCAGCTAATCTACACAACTAAGGCATTAATTACCCTTCCCACTTGAAAGATTTACACAATCTAAAAAGACATAACACATTCACTATTTAAGACTTAGAAATTTTGTTGTAATATCCCTCAGCTAGAGAGTGACAATATTTCGGTTTACAGAGTCAATTTTGGATGAAGACATGTATACATTTAAAGCCTGACAAAGTATAAAGACACTAGCACTGTAGTGTAGTTGTAGCTTATGACAGTATAATCTGTCACTCAGGGCTGTGAATAAACCACTCCCCTAAGCAACGTAGTTACACCAATGTAAGTGTTAGTGTCCACTGCACCATGTCATCAGGAGAATTTCTCCAGTCAACATAGCTTCTGCCATTTGCAGAAGTGGGTTTTTATGCCGATGGGAGAGCTCTCTTCCATAGAGAGAGAGTCTTCACCAGACGGGGTGCAGCTGCGCTGCTGCAGTGCTGTATGGGTAGACATGATCTTAGAGCAAATAAGACTGGACACTTCATGCTAATCTGTGTCTAAGAAGAAAAAAATCTTTCCTACAGACACTAAGTAGTTCAGCTGAATTCAGGGGGGCTACTGACATGCTCATGTTTCTGCAGGCCATAATTAACACCAATACCTAGGAATTTCTGATTGACTGTTAGACTACAGTGTCTTTGAAAGCATCTGCAAGACTTTAAAGAGACAGTCAACTAGGAAATTCACATTTGTCCAAAAGTTTTATCTACTAAAGCTACACTACTTTAAGAGTACTATACCTGGAAGGAAGAGAAATTGTTAGTTTCACATTACTTTGTGATAGTACTTTGTCTGTAATCATGGTTTCCTCTACAGTCTATTGTAGAAAGGCCATAAGAATTTTTCTGCTTGCATATAAATTTTAAAGTATTTGCAATTAAAAGGACAGTCAAGGTTTTAAATTAAATTTTTTAAATTAATGGAGATATTCTATCTCCTAGAACGGGAAGGGACCTTGAAAGGTCATCGAGTCCAGCCCCCTGCCTTCACTAGCAGGACCAAGTACTGATTTTGCCCCAGACCCCTAAGTGGCCCCCTCAAGGATTGAACTCACAACCCTGGGTTTAGCAGGCCAATGCTCAAACCACTGAGCTATCCCTCCCACCAGTCATTTTCAAAAGCCTTGATAGTGTCCCTTTAAAGGAAAAAAAAGCACAACAGCTTGAATCAAGTAAATAGGTACAAACTTAAATCAGACTGGCTAACCAATTAGCACTGTGCTTTTTGAGTCACTCCATCAGCCTAGTTATTGCAGCGCATTTCAAGTAAGTACTAGTGAATTGCATTCCTACAAATGGGTGAGATGTTCAAGATTAACTTAAACTCCATATAGCAAAACTTGTATCTAAGTCTTATTAGAGATAATTTAAATTGTCATACTATTACACTATATCAAATTTTGCTGTGGGAAGAGTTCCAAGGTCAGTATTCAGTTTTTGTATTAAGGCCTTAGTGATCCAGAAGACAGTGCAACTAACTAAACTGGCATGTGCTGAACACCATTCTGGAACAAACATTCCACGAGACAAAGCTGAAAAGCACCAATATTAGAAGAAACCTGAGAAACCACAGCAAATTACGGAGGTGCCTGGTAGCAGCTCCATACTTATGGCCACATTTGACAGAGGACTTCTGATGTTTCCTCTAGAAGTAGGTGGCCAACTGGTACGAAGTTTCAGTTTTTAATTCCATTTGAATTCATGTAGTTTGGTTTTTTTATACATTTAATAGTATAAAAATCAGGGCTCTGGCTGAAGTGTTCTGGGCAGCCCTACTTTTCTTTCTACGTCAACAAAAAGTGTTATCTACATAAGTCATGGTAAAGAAGTCTGTCCCAACTAGATCTGGTGCAGTGGGTAGTTTTTCAGTGTTGGATTCAGGTCACTTTTAGCTATTATCCACACTAACCGAAAGCTTATACACTGTGCACACAAGCCTGATTTTGTGTGCTCAGCCCTCAGTCATATCATTATAAGTTACACTTGATTTCATTCTACAACAGAGAAGCGTTCATGTGCAGCCCCTGATGGAAAATAGACCTCTGAGGGGGATAATGCAGTTGCTGACTGTGTCCACTTCCCCACCTACTCCATTAATAAAAACCCAGTAAGATTAAAAAAAAAAA
>NW_020664533.1:919470-977891 GCF_002925995.2 Terrapene triunguis | reverse complement strand
CTTAGCTTATCACCATAGCCATACAATGTAGGGTCTGGTGTATTGTATACTTGAGGGACATCTGCCTTCCCTTACCCCCTTCTGCACAGAGCCCTTTACCATATTTTTCCTCCCAATGCTAGGTGTAGGTCTCTGTACTAGCTGGCTGTGTTTTGAGAAAAATCTAGTAATATGCAGGAAAGGTGAAAAGTAGTAATACTTATGGTCGTGGTGTGGGGTACTGGGAAAGGGTGTGTTTGTGGCTGAAAAAGTATAACTCAATTGGCTTAACTTAGTTTCCTTTTGTGGAAGTAGGTATCCTGTGTAGCAACCATTACTGCTTCACAGTGTTGTACTGTAGTACCATGTCACAATGCCCATTGTGTAAAGGCACAATGTCATCTCCTTATTCCCTACAGGTTCTCAGATCCTACCTCCACATTCTGTTCCATGCACCTCAATACCAGGAAAACAGGCCAGAGTTCAGAGAACAGTGAAAAGGGCATTGTCTAAACCAGGGGTTCTCAAACTTGGTTCGCGGCTTGTTCAGGGTAAGCCCCTACGGGCCGCAAGATGCTTTGCCTACCTTTATTTAATGGTGTTAAATATATTTAAAAGTGTTTTTAATTTATAGGGGGTGCACTCAGAGGCTTGCTATGTGAAAGGGGTCACCAGTACAAAAGTTTGAGAACCACTGACATATGCTGCAAGTCTTCTACCCTCTCTTCGGAGTTATCGGGTAGAAACAAGGGTCTGATAGTGACTATTTAAAGAGACTGATTACACTGTGTTTAAAGCTTTATTAGAACCTATTCCTATCGTGCTTAAATGCATTAGTTACAGAAAAATTTACAGACTATAAAGTGCATATTTGCCTCCTCTTTGATGCATGCCTAACTCTTGCACTGACAAATTTTCAAGAGGCACAGACTCTAAAAATGCCTTGCAGCTTATCAGAAAAAGTCCTCCTACTCAGCATGGTGTGTTCCAATTTAGGTTCAACAAGTCCATTAGGAGAAAATGTTGGGTAAGTTAAGCTTTTTTTAAGCAGGATGCACACTTGTTAGTTTCAGAATCTTCTCATTTGTAGGAATAAATTCCTTGTATTAGACTAGAGTAAGTAGGACAAAAGTTTCAGAAAGTAACAGCAAAAATAGAATTAGCTATAAACATGGACATCTGACCCATTGAGATAAATTACAATGTGAATTTACATTCAAATTTCTACAAAGATTTCTGGTAAGATTTTTTTCACATGACTTGCTCAGTTATTTCTTTCCTCTGAGGTCTCTTAATGCCCTATACCTGCTGAGATTAGTCTTCCCTTTTGGACTATCTTCATAGGAAATTAGGCTCACCCATTCTTTACAAGGACCTCATTCCTTTCTCTACTTGCTGAAGATGTAAACAAAGGAAACATGACCACCTGCAACCCCTTTGTTCATGGTAGTGATGTCATTTTCCCTCTGCTGGAGCAAGGTCTCCATCTTATTGAAATAAAGAAAATGTCTAGAACAAATTGAGAACTGTTAGCTACTTTGGGATAATAAACGTATTCTGGATTCAAGTTTAACAGAAAGCACTTTCAAGTTGTTGTACTGGTGTGTTCTCAAGCCTGCACCTCAGACCTCCCCTTCTATGTGCCTACGAACACAGTAAAAGCTCAGTTTGATGTCCCTATCCTACCTAACCCAATAGCTAATCTTATTTTGGCTCCTTGAAAGCTAGATTTTTTTTTTTTAAAGTAGTAGTACAAAAGGATGGGGTTAGAAATTGAAATCCTTCTGTCACTGGAGACTACTGATGTCAAATTCTCCAGTGACAGAAGGATTTATATGATCACTGCATAGTTTAGAAGTAACCAAAAATTATGAAAATTCCTTTGCTGTGACTGTCTTGCAGCAAACCTAGACAGTTTGTAGTTGAGAAAACATGGTTGTGGAACTCTGAACCCTGCAGATAAAGTGCAGGAAACCAAAGACAGTTATGGGATCAGTAACTGCAGAAAGTTGTGGATGAAAATTACATTTTTAGTATGAGTTTAATTTTCAGCTACTGTAACACATTCATGTGGCTTGTCAGCGCATAAAGAGGAATCTCAAATCTTAACGTAGTATATTGAAAATATAGAATTTGCTAAATTAACAGGGCTGGCGACTTGAGAATACTTGTAATTTATATGACATTGCGAGAAATGGAAATCATTCAAACATCTGAATTAAAGAAGCTCTGCAGGGAGTTTCCAGTTTGCTTCTCATATGTCCCAATGAGCAAGCTGTAAAGTTTCTGATGTCCTGCTATCCTAGTCAGACTAATGATCCCACCACAAGTTTTTGGATCGTTTTGGGTATCAGAGTTAGAGTGAAAGTTTAGAACGGCAGTGGGGAAAAAACAAAAAACATCAAAACCCCCCAAGCTTTGTATACACTGGCTGCCACAGACTGTATAGAATAAGTTTTCTAACAGAATAACAAATTTGCTTTGGGATAACACCTAAACACACAAAAAAAATCAAAAATTACACAGCCCATTTATTCACTGCAGGAGTTAATTACACTGCTACAGAATGCAGTCCTTTAGCCAGTTTTACCTCACAATTACCTGAGTTTCTGGTAACCTGTCTATTGTTGGCCAAGCAATGCAATGTTTTAGATACAGAACTTGATGGAATCTAATATGTTAGTTTGAATGCTGCATCCAGCCACATGGAACATTTCAGGGAATGTTCTAGGCTGCAACAGGTAGAACCTTATTAATTTTGGTGGCAAAGCCAGAAGATGGAAATTGGGAACATTAAGTCCCTTGAATCTAGTTACAGCCAGCAGCTTCAACCACATCTTAATGAGAATGGGGGACACTGAGGTTTTGAGGAGATGGAGGAATAGAAGGAGCCCCTGGGAAGTGCCATGAGCTCAGCCTACAGCAGCAACTGATATAAAGATGCTTTATGACTGATCTAGCTCATTTCCCTTCCTGCACAGTAATAAGCTACACTGGTATAGAGTACCTTTATGCTGATAACTGTGTCCACTTTGGGCAGTTGTGTCAGGAGAGTTAAAATAGTACAGTTTGGGTTCAGATAAGCCTACAGAAACTAATATTCTGATTTAAGCCACTCAATTTTGGAGGCAGGATTTTTGAATACTTGGGGTTGATAGCTATATACCAACTAGTTCTAGTTTAGTTAAATTGGTGCAAATCCCTGTGTGGAACCTTTTGGTTTAGCTTAATCCTGGTCCTAATTAATTTAAAATAAACCTAAATAAGACACTTAAACCACAATCAGTGTCCATATAGGGATTTGCAGTATTTTAGATTGTCTAAATTCACACGTAGTTTAAAAAACTGCATCCTTCCATGCAGAGAAAGGCTATACAAATCCCAGGTACATACGGTCATTTGTCTTGTCATCTTACCAAAAGGACTTAAAAAAAGTCAGATGCTCAGCCCAAGATTAAAGGTTATCTGCATCATTCTTCTCTGGGATTTAAATCAGCTTCCACTGCAGAGGATAATGGCAACCTCTGGGTGACAGTTCACAAGCTCCCACAGGTGCCTGCAGCTCTACTGTTCTTTAAAGTTCAGAGCTCAACAACTCACTATCACCGAGGCATTAACAGAGACAGGCAAGTTCATGTAACTTTGAAGTGCCCATTCTACCCGGATGTTTCCTAGTAATGCAGCTGGTTGAGTACCTTTAACATCAACTCCTTTGGGGAGTCAAGAGTTAGAATTAAGCAGCAACTTCCTAAATGAAAGTAGGTGTATTTTTCCAAGATATTGAACCAAGGCTTTGTTAAACTAATAAAAACAAAGTCTTGGCATACTGCAAGAGAAGATCTCTGGGAAACATTTCATTAAGCTACTTCCTCAGTCCCATCTAAAACAGCAGGAAAATTACTGACTGTTCAAACTTTCATAGAATGGACATTAAGGTTCTAAAACTTAAGACCTAAATGTTCAACTTAAGTGTGCAGAAAAGGGTGCAAATAAGTTATGTTAGTTTACTAGTAAGTTATTCATGCAATAGTTAGCAATGCCCCCATTAGTAACTGCTGTCTTTTGTTCTTCACAACTTTATTTCCTAGTTAACATTTGCTTCAGATGTTCAAATTTATAGTAACTACAGTAGATATGGTTCCAAGTTAGCCTTTGTCCTCCTATTGCTTTATGAACTTCCTTGTACATTTAACAAGGTGGGTTCTCTGGTCACAAAGGATATTTCAGCCATTTAGGCCTTCGCAGATCAGGCTTTTTATATATATTTTGTGCATTTGAAGTTAAGCCCAAACCATTACTGCCACATTTTGGACTGAAGTTCCAAGTTCTGTACCTTTAAGTTATTAATTTTAAATTTAGTCTGTACATGCTTATGATTTGATGTCAAGCTTACATTTGATCATTTCAGATTTGTCACTACAGTATCTCAAAAGCTTTAGCAGTTTTTTCATTCTATTTTATCCTACAGTAAATATGGAAAGTATCATCCCAATGGATGGTAAAGCCAATTGTTTTACCACAACCTTGTCAAGGTGCCCCATAAAATGCCAAAAAGTGTAATACGGTGATTTCATAATGGAGCCATGCAGTGATTAGAACAAAACCTAAAAAGGCATCAAATGTGAAGAAATGGCCTGAGATGACAAGGAATGGGCACCATATCCTAGGAGTCCTAAAAATAAAGGTTTTGTCGCATGCACTGTTTTCCTAGTACTCCATGGCATATTTGCAAGACTTTGTGCAACTAAGTCGGTAAGAACTAAAATGGAAAAGGTCAAACAAGATAGGACTAAGGTTACTTCCAGGACCAAGGTTACTTTAGCAGCCCAGGCAAATTTAAACAAAACAAAAACCAGGTATCTTAAGACATGACAGTTAGCAACATGTAAACTTGTGTTTGGATCTGTGTGCACAAAAGATCAGTATACTAATTAAAGAATATTGGCTGTGTCCTAGCTTCCCCTAGGAAGGAATTCATCCTAGGGAGTGGCACAGTGCCAAATTCAACATATAATAATTTTCTTAAGGCATTTGAAAATTACTAGTAAAATGGTTGGGCAAGTCTATGCTTGCATTAAGGCCACAGACCTACAAATTTACAAGCATAATCACATCGGAAGGATCCAGGGAGAAGAACTCTGAAAATATGCAAGGCATCATAGTGAACAGAACAGTTCTCTCTCTAGAGAACCATAACCAATTCTTAGACAAGCACTCTCAATATAAAGTAGTTCATGTGATATGTTGTCACAGATCCTGTGGATCTGTGCTATGCCCTAGCTTTTAAACAGATCCCTGGGCCCCCTTCAGCGTGCCAGACCCTACAAGGTGTCCCACTATTCCCTAAACAGTAGTCCAGCTGGCCATACTGCTGCTCTAAGACTGTGCCTTTGGGCTCCAGCATTCCTCTTTTACACCATGAGCTCTGACCAATAAGTCAGACAGAAAAACACTTGTTCAGGGACATTTTGCCCTTTTCAGAGATCAATGCACCTATCTGCCATGACACCAGACAGCCTTTTCAAAACAGTAGTGTTTTTTTTTTTTTTTATGAATAAAGTAAACTGGAATACAGCTTTGGGAAGTTTTTAGGTTAGTAGTACAAGAAGCAAAGGTTAAGACCAAGCCAGGGCTCTCTGTGGAACCATTTTGCTTTCCTCTGTTTCTGTCCTGTGTATCTCTGTCCCAGATGAGCAGTCTGGTCTCTCAATGCCAACTCTTAGCCTGTCACCTCTTGGTCCATTGTTCTTCCTGATGACTTCACATTGTTTTCTATTTTTAGGTGTCAAATAGTCTTTGGGGTTCATGTCTTTCCAGATCCTCCATTAATATGGGTCAGTTTCAGCCAGTCCTTAATGACCCATTCATACCCGCCCCCCAGACAGTTGTGACATAGCCACCTCATGTCTCCTGTTCTGTACCAAAAAAGAGTAACTTAAATCTTTTGCATCCACCGGGTATCAATCCCTAATCAAGTCACTACCATGCATGAAAATTACAGAAAATTCCCCACTTCACATAGGAAGAGTAACAGTGACATGAACACAGCCAGAAGTGTCAGTTCAAGAACAGTTGCATATATACCACCTGTATTTGATGCTTGATCAGGCACAGCACAAAAGCTATCTTGTAAATAACTAGGGCTGTCAAACAATTAAAAAATTAAGCATGATTAATCACACTGTTAAATAGAATATCATTTAAATATTTTTGGATGTTTTCCACATTTTCAAATATATTCATTACACTTTGTATTCTGTGTTGTAATTGAACAGTGCTCACTTTATATTTTTATTACAAATATTTACACTGTAAAACAGTATTTTTCAATTCACTTAATACAAATACTGTAGTGCAATCTCTTTATCATGAAAGTTGAACTTATAAATGTAGATGTACAAAAAACCTGTATTCAAAAACAAAACGTAAAACTTTAGTGCCTACCAGTCCAATCAGTCCTACTTTTTGTTCAGCCAATCACTCAAACAAATTTGGTTACCATTTGCAGAAGATAATGCTGCCTCCTTGTTTACAATGTCATCTGAAAGCAAGAACAGGCCTTTGCATGGCACTGTTGTAGCCAGCATTGCAAGATATTTACATGCCAGATGAGCTAAAGATTCATATGTCCCTTGATGCTCCAATCACCATTCCAGAGGACATGCGTCCATGCTGATGATGGGTGCTGCTTGATAACAATCCAAAGCAGTGTGGACTGATACATATTCATTTTCATCATTTGATGCAGATGCCACCAGCAAAAGCTCAATTTTCCTTTTTGGTGGTTTGGGTTCTGTAGTTTCTGCATCAGAGTGCTGCTTTTCTAAAACTTCTGAAAGCATGCTCCACACCTCACCCTTCTCAGATTTTGGAAGGCACTTCAGATTCTTAAATCTTGGGTCAAGTGCTGTAGCAATCTTTAGAAACTTGACATTGGTATCTTTGCATTTTGTCAAATTTGCAATGAAAATGTTCTTAGAACCAATATGTGCTGGGTCATCACCCAAGACGGCTATAACATGAAATATATGGTAGAATGTGGGTAAACAGAGCAGGAAACATACTGAACTTCTTGGGGGAGAATTGTCACAAATTTAATTAACTTTTTTTAAATGAGTGTAATCAGCATGGAAGCATGTCCTCTGGAACCATGGCTGAAAAGAGGTATATGAATCCTTAGTGCATCTGGCACGTAAACATCTTGCCATGCCAGCTACAACAGTGCTATGCAAACATCTTTTCTCACTTTCAGGTGAGATGGTAATTAAGTGGGAAGCATTATCTCCCGTAAATGTAAATTAACTTGTTTCTCTTCATGATTGGCAGAACAAGTAGGACTGAGTGGACTTGTTTTACATTGTTTTATTTTTGAGTGCAGTTAGGTAACAAAAAACTACATGTGTAAGTTGCATTTTCATGATAAAGAAATTGCACTACAGTACTTGTATGAGGTGAATTGAAAAATACTATTTCCTTTATCATTTTTACAGTGCAAGTATTTGTAATCAAAAATATAAAGTGAGCACTGTACATTTTGCATTCTGTGTTGTAATTGAAATGGATTTGAAAATGTAGAAAAACATCCAAAAATATTTAATAAATTTCAATTGGTATTCTATTGTTTACCAGTGCAATTAATTTGAGTTAAATCGCTTGAGTTAACCGCGATTAATCCACAGCTCTAGAACACACACACAAAACACCACATGGGAATCTGATCTTGAATTATGGAAGTACAGTCATGTGGCCATGACATTAATCATGCCTAGATGCAGGAGGAAAGACCAAGGAGCATATAAATAAGTACCTCATTTGTTTTCCAGGATGAATACTTTAACTAGTATTTGCTTCCCCTCTATTTGAATGGCAGGAAGTAGAGGCACGTGCAAGTATCTGATTATTTTCTCAAAGTTAGAGTATTTTCATAGTGTCATGAAACTAGTTTTATCCCACATTCCTATACATACAAAAGGTATGTCACATTGACAATCAAACTCCTTCTGAAGACTCCCAATTGCTTTAACACGATTACGGTTTAGTTTTCCAAAGTAATATGCTGGAACGTTAACAGTTAGATAAACTAAGAATGCCCCAAAGTCAGGAATGATGTGAATTACTGACCATCACAAATATTAATGCCAATATCTGTACTTTGCTTGAATGAAAAAGTTTAACCCCTATCAGACTGAATTTCACCTTACTAGATAAAATGAACAGAACTGGGCAATCAAGTGATCCTTCCCCCATTATCCTGACCCAGTTTCTGCCAGTCAGAGGCTTAGGGACACCCAAAGCATGGGGTTGCATGCTTGACCAACTTGGCCAATAGCCACTGATGGACCTATCATCCTGAACTTGATTTTTTTTTAACCCAGTAGTACTTTTGGCCTTCACCACATCCCGACAATGAGTTCCACAGGTTGACTGTGCATTGTGTTACCCAATTAATGTCTGACCCCCTGGTTCTTGCCCCTTTACAGTACACAAACACTCCCCTATTCACTTTCTCCACACCATTCGTTATTTTAATAGATTACTCTCATATCCACCCTTAGTCATCTCTTTTCTAAAATAAATGGTGCCAGTCTTCCTATTTTTTCCTGATACGGAAGCTGTTTTGTAGCCCTAATAATTTTTATTGCCCTTCTCGGCACCGTTTCCAATTCGAATATTTTTTTTCAGATGGGATGACCAGAACTGCACACAGTATTCAAGGTGTGGAAATAACATTGATTTATAGTGGCACTGATATTTTCTGTATTATCTATCCCTTTCCTAATGGTTCCTACTGTTCTTTTGACTGCTGCTGCACCCTGAGCAGATGTTTTCAGAGAACTATCCATGATGACGCCAAGATCTCTCAAGTGGTAACAGCTAATTTAGACCCCATCATTTTGTACATAAAGTTGATTTTTTTCCTCCCCACATGCATAACTTAGCACGTAACACTGACTGTCATCTGCTATTTTGTCACCCAGTCACAGGAGATCCCTTTGTAACTCTTTGCACTCAGTTTTAGATTAATGATCTAGAGTAATTTAGTAGTCTCTGCAACTTTGCCACCTCACTGTTCACCCCTTTAACATTATTAAATGATATGGGAAAACAGGACAGGAACCAGTACAGATCCTTGGGGGACCCTGCTATTTCCATTGTGAAGACTGATCATTTAATTCCTGTCTTTTGTTTCCTATTTTAACCCGTTACTGCTCCATGAGAGGCCCTTCCTTATCCATGACTGCTTACTTTGCTTAAGAGCCTTTGATGAGGGACCTTGTTTAATGGAGCTTTCTGCAATCCCAAGTACACTACATGAACTGGATCACCCTTGTCCACACATTTGACACCCTCCCCCCTCCCACCAAATTCTAATGTATTGGTGAAACATTATTTTCTGTCACAAAAGCAGTGTTGACTCTTTCCCAATATACATGTAGCTGATAATTGTTCTTTTCTATAGTTTCCAATCAATTTGCCTGGTACTGAGGTTAGGCTTACAGATCTGAAATTGCCAGGATTGCCTGTGAAACCTTTTATTGAAAAATCGGCATCACATTGGAGAATAACTAATCTGGTACAGCGCCGGATTTAAGCGATAGAATATGTACCAGTTAGTTCTGCAAGTTCATATTTCAGTTCCTTCAGAACTCTTGGGTGAACGCCATCTGCTCTGTGATTTACTGTTTAATTTATCCATTTGAGGTCAGAGGAAGTTTTGGAACAATTTGCAACAGTTCCTCAGATCTGTCTCCTAAAAAGAATGGCTCGACGGGGGTGGGGGGGGAATCTCCCCTACATCCTCTGCAGAGAAGACAAATGCAAAGAAATAATTTTGTTTCTCTGCAATGGCCTTGTCTTCCTTGATTGCTCTGTTAGCACCTGGATTGTCCAGGGGCCCCACTGCCTGTCTGGCAGACTTCCTGCATCTAATGTACATTTAAAAAAAGAGAGATAGTTGTGTGTCCTTAGCTAACTGCTCTTCAAATTCTTTCTTGGCCTGCCTTATTACACACTTTTACATGACTTTTTCCTCACTAGCATATGACTTCCAGTTTTTAAAGCATGCTTTTTTGCCTCCAAATGCCTCTTACTCTGCTATTTAGCTGTGGTGTCATTTATTTGGTCCTTTTTTTATTTGGGGGATACAATTAGTTTGAGCCTCTACTACAGAGTTTTAAAATAAGCCAGCAAACTGCTTGGAGACTTTCACTTGTGACAATTTTTTAGTTTCCATTTCATTAGCTCTCATTTTTTGTGCAGTTCTCCTTTTTGAAGTTAAACACTACTGAAAATTGCCTCTCCCCTTGTGGGTTCCGGGACAAGCTGCTCCAAGAAGCAGTCATTTATGAGGTCTAGAATTTTTTTCTCTGCATCCCTGCCTGAGATAGCATATACCCAGTCAATATGAAGATATTTGAAATCGCTCATTATTATTGCATTTTCTTCCTTTGTAGCCTCTCTAATCTCGCTGAGCATTTCAGTCACTATCCCCAACCTGGTCAGGTGGTCTGTAGTATATTACTCCTGCTATACTCTTATTGTTCAAGCAATTTCTAGCCATAGATATTCTATGGTACAATTTGACTAAAGCTTTTTTACATAGTGCTACTCCCCCATCAGCACAATCTGTCATTCCTATATATTTAGTACCCTGGTATAACCCCATCCCTTTGATTCTCCTCATTCCACCAAGTATCTGTGATGCCTATTAGATCAATATCCTCATTTAATTCCAGGTACTCTATCTAGCTCACTCATCTTATATACAAATGCAAGAAGTCTAAATTCTAAGTACTTGCACATTTGCCTTCATGTGTTGTATTTAAATGGGACTGTTTCCCCTTAGCCCCTACCTGTCCTTTACCAATTTCTTTCCTAGCCTCTTTAATAAATTCCATCCCTAAGGAATGTCTCTGCCTACAACATGTGCTCTTTCACACCTGTGCTTTCCAACAATCCTTAGTTAGAAAAAATTCTACAACCTTTCCACTTTTACAGGCCAGCAGTCTTGTTCCACTTGGTTTAGGTGGAGCCCATCTTTCCGAGCTCCTAATAAATCTCAAAAAAAGCGTTAGGCCCATCTAACAAGATAAATCAATTAACAACAGGATACCAAGGGAGGAGACAGTTGACAAGAAGGAACCCAGGAAACAAAACCTGCTACAAACCCCGGTGCCAACTCTGTCCACATATCTAGTCAAGGGACACCATCATAGGACCTAACCACATTAGCCACACCATCAGGGACTCGTTCACCTGCACCACCACCAATGTGATATGCCATCATGTGCCAGCAATGCCCCTTTGCCATGTACATAGGCCAAACCAGACAGCCTCTACACAAAAGAATAAATGGACACAAATCTGACATCAGGTTTCAAAAAGGTAGCTACTATACATGCAAGGTTTATATGTCCCTTATGGCTAAGCCAAACTAAGCAGCTTGGAGATTCCTTACTTATGCTTAAAAATATTACCTACTCGGAATTCCAAGCAGCATAGCGATACAGTTCCTTCTTGTCAGACATTGTTATTCCCCTCCCCCAGAGTTCAAGCTGAGGGGATGAGTTTAATGTGCATGTCAGGTCCCATCTTTGTGGGTGTTGCGGGGGAGCAATCAAAGTCTCTCTCCTTTGATGCTTCACAATGGCTCATTTGGTTACAGTGGGCCTTGTTGTAAGCAGGACCAGCACTTTACATTATTAATGCTTCTTTCCTGTTTGGTGAATTACACAATTAGAGGTTTACAATGCAAACACTCAATACATCTCTATACTGTGGGCTACAGATGTTGTAAGGGAGATCAATACATGGAGCATCCTACAAGGATTTCATCAAGTCTGAACACTATACTCATTCTTGTCAACTCAACATCTATTTTAACAATGCTAACACACAGGTGAGCCAGTATGGCTTTCAGCTACACATCTGTCAGTGTTCACTGAGGCCTAGGGGTCTGTCAGCATCACAGCTACTATGGAGGTCCTGGACTTCAATCTCTTACCTAGCAGCCTACATTTGGTCTTCAGGATCACTCTCCTACCTTTCTCCACGTCAAAGTACCCACGGGTACCACAACCACAGGCTTCCCCCAGCACTGCCTCTAAGTCTGTCTAGAAGTCTTGTGAAGTCTACAACCTTCACACCAAGCAGGCAATCTACCATGCCCTTCTCCAGTCATCACAAATCCAATTATTATTACCTGGCTCGTCCTAGTAACAGGGGTCTCTATGAAGGGGTATCTTCAGTGCAAGGGGATACCATGACATCTGGAAGGAGGCTCCCAACTATGGGTTTATTTCCCTCTGCTCCAGCTTGATGGTCTCCTCCCAGACTTTAATCCTCACCAGCACAGAGGCTGCCGGACTGTGGATGGGACCATTCTATTTTGTCCCTGAAAGCCTTATCTACTACTTTGTATCCCTTAGCTTCTTCAGTTCAGACTCTAGCCTCAAGAGCCTGTACTGTGTCTGAGCGCTATGAGCCGTTTTTACCATATGCACACATACACAACCTGCCCACAAGGCAGGTAATCCTTCATGCTGCTTTCAGTGTAATATACAGGAAAGCCTGCACTGCTGCTGGACTTCTGCCCGCATTATTTTTACTCTTGCAGGGTCCTCTTTTTGGGTCGGGGGATGTGATATTGGTTTAAGTTTAGAGTATTCTAAACATTGCATTCCCCATCAACTGCCTCAAACTCTCCTGTTAGCTGCTCCTGTTTCTTAACTCCTCTGATTGCCTAGGAGCTGGCTTTTTAAAGCAATGTTTTCTGAGTTAGTGTTTCTCCCCCCCCCCCCCAATCAGAGAATCTAAAGGGGTTAGAGAGCCAAGGATAGCAGGAAAGAGCCTTGTTAGTAAGCTCTCTGCCTAGCCTAGCAGGCTGCGCAGCTCATCACACCGTCCTGCAAACCAACAGACCACTCTATAAGTAAGCAAGCAAACTAAAAGACAAGTTATACTTAAAAGGAGCAGCTCCATCTCTCTACCGGAATGACAGCACAGATAGTCTCACACCAGCAATGAAGCAGAGAACTGCAACGGCTATTAAATTGATGGTCATAAGCCTAAGAGGAGTGAATTCTTCTGAGAAGCCACCTTTTAAGTGTGAAGAGGGTTAAACCACTAGCAGACATGATACCCTAGTGCATATCATCACTAGACTAGCATCTCCAACTTTGCGTTATAGTTAATACTAGAAAATGCCCGTTTTGTTCTGCCCAAAAATATAACAGTTCATAAGGTAAGCTGCATTAGACACTGACCAAATTAGATTTTTATAAGAACATTTCTACTCTGAAAATTACTTAAATGCCATCCTCTTACACAAGTCCATCCTTCAGTCATCTACCTACTTAACTGAAATGTTTCCACTGTTTTAATCCTGCTAGTGCTAGAGCCAACTCTACCAAAATGCAAGCTGAATTCTATTCCTTCTCATGCAACAGATTTACTAAAAGCCCACCATTTACACCTGTACAACCCTCATACTTTTCATGGGGTTTCAGAGGCATAACATAGGAGCCATAGGATCTGCAGAACCTTAAGTATTGGTGCTGGAGGAGAAGGAATGAACAGGAGTTGAATTTCTAGCTAGGTTTTTACATGCCATACATCCAAGTGCTGGGACTTTGTATTAAACCAGTATTGCACCTAGCTGAAAGCTAGTTTTTCAGTTTTCTGACTGGGCTTATTGGATATCCTTTTCTGCAAAATGGCTCTCTCCTACATGAAGTTTGGAAATGTTAGCTTCAATTAAACCTACTTCCATGAGCAAATCAGATTTTCCATTCTGGTGAGAAAAGGGGCATGTTTTCTTGAAGTATGTTTGGTTTCAAACTAGTGGAAAAAAGTCAAGGAAGAGTGGCTTTATGCCAATTCTGGTATTTCTACTGTATATAGTTTTAAACACCTATGCATTTTTGTAGAATCAGTTCTGCTTCAGTTTCCCCTCCCCACAAACGAAAATTATGTTTTCCATCAAATACATTGACTCCTGCTTACTGAAACCTTACCAAGAAACTCCAGCTCAGACTATAGTTAAAATCCATTCTGAAGACATAAGTGGCTGTTACAATATAAAACTGTTTTTCCAAGAGTTAACCCTTAAACTTTGTAATTGCAAATGAGAGCATTTATATTTTAGATAGGCTTTTAGCATCCACTTCAGAATATGCCAAACTGAAGCCATGATATATGCTCCTAAGCTCCAGCCTGCAGCTAGCTCCAAAAACTGAGTGCTTTTGCTAAGGTATCCTCCCCCAACCCCAGGTTTTGAATGCAAGACTTATCAACTTGTCCTAGTTTTGGACCAGAGAAAAGCATAAATGAGTATGCTTTACTTTCATATGTGTCAGAAATTAGGTCCTGTCTCACTCCATGACGATGTTAAACTTTTGGTCAATTTAAAAAAAACTGAAGCATTAAAATGATCTAATACTTTTACTGCAAATACTTAGAGGCAACAAAGCAAACAGGATCCTCCACAGGACAGTCACACAACACTAAGGATCAGCTAACTTAGGTACAGCCACAGACAGATGAGCTCGAGAAGCAATCATGTTTAAGCCAAAACTGTAATCTATCTGGACACCGACGTGACAATTTTACCTTCAGGCATGTCACTCACTTTGAAAAGCGATCCTGACAAAAAGCCATATACACAACTTTTAATAGGCTTATTTACATGAGTAACAGTCAAGTGTATATTTGATTGCTGCCCTCACATGCATTTCCAGATGTAGAAAATGAGTTTGCAAAATACAGATTCCTGAAGAGAAGACTAAGTAAGGTCATGCAAAGTATGTATTTCAACATGTTCCCTTAACTGACATACGTAACGACCTCATTAACACCCAGGTTCAATGCTCTTTGCTATAATTTATAAATCTATCCACAAGGTAACATTCCATTTACTATAAATATTTAAGGCACCTGTCATGACAAAGTAGTGGTTGTGCAAGCACTCAAGAACTCCACAGTTAAAAACAAACCTTTTTACAGTTTGCAGTCTATAATTTAATCAAGTTCCTCCCACATGTGTTGCCTCCTTTTGCTAGCAGGACAGAGTGAGACAGGGTGCTGACACTTATCTCTACTTGGCAATGCACTCCATTAACTTCCAGTGTGATATAATGAGGGGGGGTAGCTCTCTTTTATGGACACCCAGCCACCAGTCAGTAGCTACAGAATCCTCCTTAGCAGCTGTACCCTAATTGCCTTAACTGTAAAGGGTTAAGAGAAGCTTAACCTGAATTGGCAACTGACCAGGGAACCAATAGGGAGGCTGTACCCTTTCAAATTGGAAAAACCGCTGGGGGGAGTTTCTTTGTCTCTCGGGCTGGAGAGAGGGGAAGGCAGCAATAAGCTGTAAGGTTTAAAACCAGGTACGGAAAATCATCCACATCATACCTAGAAACCCCTCATTTGGAACCCCAGATTGTAAATAGCACAGGAAAAGTTAAGACAGATGCAATTAGGAACCTTTTTGGTTTGTGGATTCCTCCGTGCTAACCCCAGGTGCTTTTATTTTGCTTGTAACCTTTAAGCTGAACCCCAAGAAAGTTATTTTTGGTGTTTAATCCCTAAAGCCTGAGTTTCCAGATGTGTTTCTTCCTTTAATAAAAAAAATTTACCTTTTTTAAAAAGAATCCTTTGATTCCAGAGTCCTTAGACAAGGGGTTGGTCTGTGCTCACATTGCTAAGGCAACTGGTTGGTTTTTTTATTCTCAAGCCTCCCCAGGAAAGGGGTGGGGGAGGGAGGGAAATAGGGATTCCAAGTGACCCTTCCCTGAATATTTGTGAAAACTCACTTGGTGGTGGCAACAATATCTGTCCAAGACAGAAGATTGTGCCTTGGAAGAGTTTTAATCTAAGCTGGTAGAAGATAAGCTTAGGGGGTCTTTCATGTGGGTACCCCAGAGTTCAGATTTGGGGGGGTATACCTGGACATCCAGTAAGAAAAAATAAATGCTAAGTTTTACATGTCTGACACTCAACTCTATGATATTTGACTACAGCTATCTATTTCCTCAAACATGAAGTAGATGGCTAAAATAAAGTTGAAAAACAAAGTCACAATTTTCCAGCCACTTCTTGCAATCAACATTTAACTTGCACTTGTAGCTTAGTTGGAAAAAAAAAAAAACTTTAAAAAAAGACTCTCTTCTAAAACTCAGATGAGCTCTGACATTTTAGTTGTCATCTTTGGTTAGATTTTCAGTTCTGCAGTTGTTACAGTGGAGGAGAAAGTTTTAAAGCACATTTTCAGCAGCTGTAGATCCCAGAAGCTTCATATGTATTTACAAGTTTCTTACATGCTGGGGCAAATTAGCTTAAGTTTTCCATGCGACTAGACTCTCACTGGAGGGAAAAAAATTTTACTCTTCCCTTTCTGAAGACACAATTTAGTCTTATTTGACATCTGGAAAGAATCGGTTCACTCAGTTTCATAGTTTGAGTTACCATACTATGCCGTCGTGTGTGTAGTTCTCATCTAATTCAAGGGTCATGAAACTTACATTTTTCTGTAGATGTGCATGTTAAAATTTTGGTTTTAATTTAAAAGACAATTAGTACAAGGCATTTTAACCCATCAGATACAAGTTTACATGTCAAGGAAGAGGAAGAAGCCAATTTGATATTACAAAGTCTCCCAACAGTTACATGTTCTTCCCTTTCCTCGGTTATCATAACAAGAATGAAGAGTACTGATTGAATCTGTCCTAGGACCAACACTAACTGTTGTCAGTTATCCAACATTTCATCCTGCACTGGGTTATTTAGCAGCAAGTATCCAAAGACGATTTCCCATTAAAACATGAAGTTAATTTAGAAACTTGGGCCCAGATAATGCAATGACGACATCTACCTGGGCAGATGCTATTACAAGATCAAAGCTGAAGTTTCTAGGAAAAACTACTGAATTTTAAAACCTGTTTTCTGCAAAGTTACTAGCATCTTACCTTGCTATATTTGTGTTTTAAAATCAGCTGACTATGTTTTGAGTAAAGAGGACAGGAATAAGTTTAAAACGCTTTTTAAAACCCAGCCATTTTCAGACCAGTCTATTCAGCTATTCCACTGTTATGCTGTAGTTAATATAAACCAAATGAGTACTGAGAAGCCAATAAAAGAGGAAGGAAAATCCACACTGGTACAACTTCCTTATCCCCATCCATTTATATTCATACACACTGCAGTTTTAGTATTTAACAGGAAAAGGACAATCAAGAAAGAAATAGCACTCTACCGCAGAAGTCCCCATAGCATTTAGATGTAAAATATTGATGTATTGAATAGGATAGTGACATTTTCTCTTGTTCTTGTGCTGCACAATATTCATTAGGAAAAGACTTGATATTTAGAAGTAGAGCATTTCCCCCCCCCCTTTCTAGCCCCCACTAAAATGACCCCTTTTAGAGGGCAAATTTCTTCAACAGAAAGAAGCTATTTGGCCCAACATGACTGTTCAGAAACCCTAAAGCCTACTTTTATCATAGAGCTCAGTCTTCTTCTCACGTGCATCTAGGTGCCTTATAATCTCCACTTCAGTTTTCTTCCTAGTCTCTGTGACAGGTTCAGTCAGAGGCCCCCTTTGGACTGTCACCTGACATCTGAGTCAGGTTTTCCCTGCCAGCTTGGGACTCCAGAACCCTGCCTTGTTGAGCCAGATAGGCTAGCCAGACAACACAGACCCAGGTCTGGCCCACACCCCCAAAGCTGCAGACTTTAACCAAAAACTGCTCAGTAGGTCATCTCTCTCAAACACCCAGCTCCCAATGGGATCCAAACTCCAAATAAATAAGCTTTATAGAGTAAAACGGATACAGGATAACCTCAAATTGTCCGCCCTCTGTAACACAGAGATATGCACAGCTGTTTGCTTCCCCAGGTATTAGTCACTTACTCTGGGTTCAATAATAAACAAACATGATTTTATTAAGAATAAAAAGTAGGATTTAAGTGGTTTCAAGTAATAACAGAAAAAACAAAGTAAGTTCCCAAGCAAAACAAAACATACACACAAGTCTAAGCCTAATACATTAAGAAACTGTTTACAGGTAAATCTCACCCTCAGATGTTCCAATAAACTTCTCACAGACTAGACTCCTTCCTAGTCTGGACCCATCCTTTCCCCGGTACAATTCTTGTTAGTTCCAGATCAGGTGGTAACTAGGGGTTCTCATGACTGGCAGCCACCTCTGTTCTGTTCCACCCCCTTTTATAGCTTTGGCCCAAAGTGGGAATTTGTGTGTCTCTCTGGGTCCCCACCCTTCCTCCTAAATTGAAAAGTACCAGATTTAAGATGGATTTCAGTATCATGTGACGTGGTCACACGTCCTGTGAGACCCCAGCCTCCATTCTTCCTGGGCTGGCTTACATGAACACAAGAAGGTTTGCAAGTAAACAGAGCCATTTACAACCAATTGTCCTAGTCAATGGGAGCCATCAAAAGCATACACTTTGCATAATTACAATAAGACCCCAGAGATACTTTATATTTCTAGCTTCAGATACAAGAATGATACATACAAATGGAGGAATATATTCAGTAGGTTATAACCTTTGTTATGATACCTTACAAGAGACTGTTTGCATAAAGCATGTTCCAGTTACATCATATTTACACTCATAAGCATATTTCCATAAAACACATGGTGTGAAATGTCAGTCTCTATTTGCTACTTTGTATAGCAGCGGTCGACAACCTTTCAGAAGTGGTGTGCTGAGTCTTCATTTATTCACTCTGATTTAAGGTTTCACGTGCCAGTCATACATTTTAACGTTTTTAGAAGGTCTCTTTCTATAAGTCTATAATATATAACTAAACTATTGTTGTAGGTAAAGTAAATAAGATTTTTAAAATGTTTAAAAAGCTTCATTTAAACCTGAATTAAAATGCAGAGCCCCCCCAGACCAGTGGCCAGGACCCGGGCAGTAGGAGTGCCACTGAAAATCAGCTTGCGTGCCGCCTTCGGCACGCGTGCCATAGGTTGCCTACCCCTGTTGTATAGCAAGTATATCTTGCTTCTATACCATCTTTGACAGTGAGCTCAGATCCTTCAAAGTAGGAAGAGTTATGCTTGATTAGTGCATTGACAGGAGACTTCTACAAATATCCAAGGTGCCAACTTAAGAGGTGCTAGCAATTAAGTAGGTGGCATTCCTATGAACTGTACTGAATATTCTATCATGAACAAAACTGTTCAATAAGACTAAAAGCAAGGATTTACACTGTCAGCTTTAGACTTAGCAGCACAAGCAACTCAGCAGTGCACTAGAAGCTATAAACAAGCAGATTTGTATGCTTACACCAGTTTTTATTTTATTTAGTGTACTTGACTTGTGATTCCAACCTTTAAGAGCATATTTTGCTCATCAGTTCTATGATCATGGGTTAGCTTATTGACTGCATGTTTACACTCTTTATTAAAAGTCAAGATTTGAACTACAGTAGTATTCAGACCACAGTCACCATCAGGGCCCCACTAGGCCAAAGTCTGTTCAATTACATAGTAAGAATCTCTGCCCTGATCAGTTTACAGGCTACAAAACTTGATCTTACAGAAGACAGCCATAAAGAGGGAATTTCATGGGTTTAAAGAGTTGTTTTTTGTGCTTAAAGTTTTTGAAGCAAAGCGTCAAAGATTCGGTGATGTATTACTTAAGTGGAATGTTAGCATTATCAGAATTTTCCATTGTTAATATAACTTGCTAGAACAAATGTCCTTTAATAATTTTCATGCCAAGATAATTCTCTTACTGGTTGATTTGTTTAGTGTCTGACTTCCAATGTGCTCTCATTTTGATAGCCTTGAGTAACAAATGACAGGCAAAGTGATTAAGGGCCAGATTCTGCCAGCCTTGGTTTGTATAGTACCTCAGGCCACATCTACACTATAAACTTCTACCAGCATAGCTATGTCAGTCTGAAATGTAATTTGCAACAGACACAGCTGCGCCAGCAAAGTGCCCTAGTGAAACAAAGTTATACCAGCAAGACCGCTTTTCTCAGTACAGAATTTCACTTGGGGGCTGAAATATATTGGCAAAGGTACAGTTTTGGGGGTATATCTGTATGTGCAACTATAAGCACTTTGCCAGTATAGGACACTGGTATAGCTATACTAGCAAAGCCTTCCAAGCATAGACCTGGCCTTACTCTGTAGTCTCATTGCCTTGAATGGGGTTACTAACAGAATAAGTGATTACTCAAAGCAAATAAGATTGCAGAATCTGGCTGTAAGTGTGCAATACTTTTCCAGTTATATTTTTATAAAAGCTCTCAGGTTTGGAACAGTACCAGTGACATAGGGAAGGGTAGGAGAGACGTCCTGGAGGCCAAATTTAGGCTGCTAGGAAAGAGACTGAAATCCAGGACCTCTATGGTGGCACTCTCAAAAATGCTTCCAGTTCCACGCGCAGGGCCAGGTAGGCAGACAGAGCTTCAGAGTCTCAATGCGTGGATGAGACAATGGTGTAGGGAGAAGTGGTTTAGATTTATTAGGAACTGGGGAAACTTTTGGGATAGGGGGAGCCTATACAGGAAGGATGGGCTCCACCTAAACCAAAGTGGATCCAGACTGCTGGCACTTAACATTAAAAAGGTTGCAGAGCAGTTTTTAAACTAAGATGGGGGAAAGCCAATTGCTGCAGAGGAGCCTGTGGATCAGACAGACTTCTCTTAGAGGAAAGTCTATTAATAGAGATTCTCTAGGTTTTAGTCAGGAGGAGAGGATGGAAGAGGATAAAGTATGGGCCAGATCAGATGAGAAAATTCACATAAAAAAGAATGACACATCGGAAAAGGGCAGACAAATAAACAGTGACAAGTTTTTAAAGTGCTTGTACACAAATGCTAGAAGTCTAAATAATAAAATGGGTGACCTAGAGTGCCTCGTGTTAAAGGAGGATATTGATATAATAGGCATCACAGAAGCCTGGTGGACTGAGGACAATCAATGGGACACAATCATTCCGGGGTATGAAATATATCATAAGGACAGAACAGGTCATGCGGGGGAGGGGGGAGGGGGGGAAGAGAGAAAAGAGTGGCACTATATGTGAAAGAAAATGTAGAATCAAATGAACTAAAAATCTTAAACGAATCCACATGTTCCATAGAATCTCTATTGATAGTAATTCCATGCTCTAATAAGAATATAACAGTAGGGATCTATTATCGACCATCTGACCAGGCCAGCGATAGTGATGATGAAATGCTAAGGGAGATTAGAGAGGCTATCAAAATAAAGAACTCAATAATAGTATGGGAATAACTGAAATCCCCCACTGACTGGGTACATGTCTCTGCATTTCGTCCTGAGGTGACAAAATTTCTCGATACTTTAAATGATTGCTTCTGGGAGCAACTGGTATAGGAACCCACAAGGGGAGAGGCAATTCTCGGTTTAGTCCTGAGTGGAGTGCAGGATCTGGTCCAAGAGGTAACTATAACAGGACTGCTTGGAAATAGTGACCATAATATAACATTTAACATTCCTCTGGTGGGAAGAACCCCTCAGCAGCCCAACACTGTGGCAATTAATTTCATAAAGGGGAACTATGCAAAAAGGAGGAAGTTAGTTAAACAGAAATTAAAAAGGTACAGTGACTAGAGTGAAATCCTTGCAAGCTGCATGGACACTTTTCAAAGACACCATAATAGAGGCCCACCTTAAATGTATACCCCAAATTAAAAAACACAGTAAAAGAACTAAAAGAAGAGCCACCGTGGCTTAACAGCCATGTAAAAGAAGCAGAGAGAGATAAAAAGGCATCTTTTAAAAAGTGGAAGTCAAATACTAGTGAGGTAAAGAGAAAGGAGCATAAACACTGCCAAATTAAGTGTAAAAATGTAATAAGAAAAGCCAAAAAGGAGTTTGAAGAACAGCTAGCCAAAAACTCAAAAGATTTAAGTACATCAGAAGCAGGAAGCCTGCTAAACAACCAGTGGGGCCGCTGGATGATCGAGATACAAAAGGAGCACTTAAAGACCAAAAAGTCATTGCGGAGAAACTAAATGAATTCTTTGCTTCGGTCTTCACAGCTAAGGATGTTAGGGAGATTCCCAAACCTGAGCCATCCTTTGTAGGTGACAAATCTGAGGAATTGTCAGAGATTGAAGTGTCATTAGAGGCGGTTTTGGAATTAATTGATAAACTTAACAGTAACAAGTCACCAGGACCAGATGGCATTCACCCAAGAGTTCTGAAAGAACTCAAATGTGAAATTGTGGAACTATTAACTATGGTTTGTAACCTGTCCTTTAAATCAGCTTCTGTACCCAATGACTGGAAGATAGCTAATGTAACGCCAATACACCTCTACCCCGATATAACGCTGTCCCCTGGAGTCAAAAAAATCTTACCACATTATAGGTGAAACCGCATTATATCGAACTTGCTTTGATCTGCTGGAGTGCGCAGCCCCACCCCCCCTGGAGTGCTGCTTTACCGCGTTATAGCCAAATTCATGTTATATCGGGTCGCGTTATATTGGCGTAGAGGTGTATTTAAAAAGGGCTCTAGAGGTGATACCGGGAGTTACAGACCAGTAAGTTTAATGTCAGTCCCGGGCAAATTAGTTGAAACAATAATAAAGATAAAATTCAGGGCTTTGGAGCTGTGCTCCAGCTCCACTCCAGCTCCAGGCAAAAACCTGCAGCTCCACACTCCAGGCTCTGATCCAAAGCCCTGAAAATTGTCAGACACATAGAAGAACAAATTGTTGGGCAAAAGTCAACATGGTTTCTGTAACGGGAAATCATGTCTTAATCTATTAGAGTTCTTTGAAGGGGTCAACAAACAGGTGTACAAGGGGAATCCAGTGGACATAGTGTACTTAGATTTCCAGAAAACCGTTGACAAGATCCCTCACCAAAGGCTCTTATGTAAATTAAGTTGTCATGGGATAAGAGGGAAGATCCTTTCATGGATTGAGAACTGGTTAAAAGACAGGGAACAACAGGTAGGAATAAATGGTAAATTTTCAGAATGGAGAGGAATAACCAGTAGTGTTCCCCAAGGGTCAGTCCTAGGGCCAATCCTATTCAACTTATTCATAAATGATCTGGAGAAAGGGGTAAACAGTGAGGTGGCAAAGTTTGCAGATGATACTAAACTGCTCAAGATAGTTAAGACCAAAGCAGACTGAAGAACTTCAAAAAGATCTCACAAAACTAAGTGATTGGGCAACAAAATGGCAAATGAAATTTAATGTGGATAAACGTAAAATAATGTACACTGGAAAAAAATAACCCCAACTATACATACAATTTGATGGGGGCTAATTTAGCTACAACAAATCAGGAAAGAGATCTTGGAGTCATCGTGGATAGTTCTCCAAAGACATCCATGCAGTGTGCTGTGGCAGTCAAAAAAGCAACAGGATGTTAGGAATCATTAAAAAAGGGATAGAGAATAAGACAGAGAATATCTTATTGCCCTTATATAAATCCATGGTACACCCACATCTTGAATACTACATACAGATGTGGCCGCCTCATCTCAAAAAAAAGATACTGGCATTAGAAAAGGTTCAGAGAAGGGCAACTAAAATGATTAGGAGTTTGGAACGGGTCCCATATGAGGAGAGATTAAAGAGGTTAGGACTTTTCAGCTTGGAAAAGAGGAGACCGGGGGGAGGGGGGAGAGAAGAGGAGAGATGATAGAGGTATATAAAATCATGAGTGGTGTGGAGAAAGTAAATAAGGAAAAGTTATTTATTTGTTCCCATAATAAGAACTAGGGGCCACCAAATGAAATTAATGGGCAGCAGGTTTAAAACAAATAAAAGGAAGTTCTTCACACAGCGCACAGTCAACCTGTAGAACTCCTTGCCTGAGGAGGTTGTGAAGGCTAGGAGTATAAAAGGGTTTAAAAAGAGAACTAGATAAATTCATGGAGGTTAAGTCCATTAATGGCTATTAGTCAGGATGGGTAAGGAATGGTGTCCCTAGCCTCTGTTTGTCAGAGGGGGACAATGGATGGCAGGAGAGAGATCACTTGATCATTACCTGTTAGGTTCACTCCCTCCGGGGCACCTGGCATTGGCCACTGTCAGCAGACAGGATACTGGGCTGGATGGACCTTTGGTCTGACCCAGTATGGCCAGTCTTATGTTCTCCTTGTTAATATTTATTTGAATACATGTCTCTCTGCCTATATGGTTAAGAGCACGTGTGGGTTTTTAGGTGGACAGTCTCAAAGTGCTGAAGACTAGAATCATAATCAGAGATTGAGATTAGCAGTGCAGAAAAATGATTATCTACACCATTTCCCTCAGCAAAATGTAAGTGAAACAAATACCAAGGCTTTAAAAGCATACTTGACACTTATGCCTGCCAGTCAAGTTACCACTACACCCCTGCAATTTAGAAGAATAAAACAGATTATCTTGTTAATAGGGTTTAAAATGGAATATAAATACTATGTGCCATTTTATACCCTCCATTTGCAACCCCACCTATAAGGCCACTACCAGCAACCTTCATAATACCATAATTGTCTCATAATAAGTTTTATTTAAAAGTTAAATAGAAACCTGATTTCTAGGACTGTTCAGGGAGCAAGATATCTCCTGTGAATTCCACTGGTATTAATCCAATATATATTGGATAAAGAGTGTGTTAACTATAAAATAATTGATCAAAAACAACAGAAGTCAAATAATGTTTGCAGAGTGCTATGCAACCAACTCTCTTTACTACATCTTATGCCACAAAAAGGCGGTGCTGATTTCTTACATTCTATTCCCCCCCACCTGACTTCATTTTTGAGATTTTCCTTCATAACACCTGCTTCTGCTGTTATTCTGAGTTTTTGCAAGACTCTGCAGTACAAAACTGACTTTATTGTTGTCAGTTTCACTGCTGCCACAGAGATTTGAGAAACTGAAAAGTAACTCGTCTCTGATCAGTTCACTTTTGTGGCTTATGGAATCTCAGAAGCATTGGTAAAAGGCATAAGAGCCAGCAGCCCCAGAGAGGCTATGGTTTCCCTCCTCTACCCCCCTCCCCCCGCCAAGGGGCTAGAAACATTTAAATGAAAATTTAGACTGCAGCCAATAGTACTTGCTTATGAGACTTTCCTACTTACCAAGAATAGATTTTCCCCAAGCCCCAGAGTAAACATGAAATAGCTAATTATTCTAGCAAAGAAAATCAGAATGTATGAGATGTTTTGGGGAAACTATCAATTTACATTTAGTAAATCTGCCACAATGCTATGCAAGTTTCCTTTGTTCTTGTTAATATATTGTCACTGAAACCTAAGTTTGGCGAAGTGATACACCTACTAAACATGCAACATAATTATACTTCCATAATATTGAGTAGGCTATTACATTGGCTGTAGCGTAGCCAATTGATGTGGTTTAAAATAAATTTTTAAAGGCAAATTAGCATACTTTAATAGCTTGACACCAAGAATTAGAGGTGTACTAGAAGTCTGCCATAAACACATGAATTAGTATACAAGTTTGCTGGCTAGTAGATGCTCTTTAGACATGTGTTAGCAGTTACTTATCCCAAACCAAATTCCAAAGTGTTTCTTTTGCCAAGTTAGCAGTCACTAATGATTCTATACTAAATCTTGTATTTTTGTGCTTATCACTTCCTCTGTTAGAATTCTGAGGTTGCTGAAAAAGAATGCTGAAAGTTGCCAAAAAGGTCCTCATAAGCAACTTTCAGCACATATGACAGCATAACATGCTAAATCCTCAGTTTATTAGTTTGCCATGCCTCAGTTTCTAACAGCCCGTTGCACCAGCAGTAATTTCTTACATGTTAGATAGATATAAAATGTAACATGTTTAAAGACGATCACATACATGAAAATGTAATGCGCCCCATGTCTTGCAAGTTATTTTAGTCAATTGAGGGGGCATTTTCATATTTTTAAGAATATATTCAGGGATGTTGAGTGCAGTACACCTAGCAGAAGACCAAGGAGGCGTCAAAAAACAAACTGTTCTTATGGCAGTGAACATAAATACGTAAGCAAAATTTGGGCTGTAGCCATCTCCAATCTCTTTTAACACCCAGTTGCTCCTCTCTTGCCTTTCCTTAATAGATTTTATCCAGCATTACTTTCTCCCCTCCTCTCCACCCCCATTTTGTGAGGGGTTTATCTGTACATATGTTCCCATGAAGAGGTCTTGCCTCTTGTTCCCATAGAGTTTATGCATGGTGACACCATATGAAATGATTAGGTGTGCTTGTGACAGTCATCTTAGGTTTCTATCGTTCTCTCCCCAATGCTGCTTCAGTTGGTGAAACTGGACATGTGGATGACAAAATCCCTTGTGAAGGAAAAAGCAAAGCAACAGCATCGGTTCTTTTATTAAAGAGACAGTTAACTAGGGTATTCTCATCTGTTATTTGTGGACATTGTTGAAACATGTCTAGTTCTTAAGACATATATTGGTGCACCATGAAACTGCATCCTTTTCCTCAATTAGGCAGAACCCAAGCTGACTGAAAGCAAGCTCAGATGAGTCAATAATAGAATTCAGTATTTTGTCTTGCATAATCCAGTTATTTCACTCTGCCACTGGCTCTGTTTGCCAGGTGTTTTATTTTTTAGGAGTGGGAGGGAGTCACTATTATTTGTCCCTATAAAAGTGTGGGACAGAAAACAGAAGCCCCAACACTGATAATACATATTTCTAAAGTAATCTAAAGGGTGGAAATTGATACCTTTAACACGTAGAGTCACAAGAGTGAAATATGAAGGAAAATTTCAGTTAAACTTCCAGAAGGAAATCCTCAGGAGTCACTCAATATTTCCTCATTCTATTAGAACTACTCAGACTTTTGCAGAAGTTTAATATAAATTTGTTGAGGTGCCTCCTGTTCAATGAATGAAATGGGGAAGGGGACAGAAATCTACATTTCTTTTAATAGATAAAAAAAATCAGTCTAATGATAGCCCTTGTTAAACAAACTACTGTAGTATCTGCATTTCTTTCAACTACCATCTTCCTCCTGAAATTAAGCTATTCACTGTTCTGGATAAACCCCCCTTTGCATTTCAACCTTGATTAACCCCACACAGCCGACTTTAAAAACCTAGATGTGAAATGTTGCTGTGGAAACAGAGCTAGAAATATTAACAGCACATTTGGCTGCTAGATTGACATGTTTGTACAGAAAGCCAGATGTGAACATTTCTACTGATGTTGAGCACTGTATAAAGAGGTCTGTTGGAGGGGCTGTATATTACCCAACCCTCTTGTGAAGGCATCACCTGCTGTAATCATTTTCCTGGTTGAAAAGAAATTCTGAGATATGATATGAAATTTTGAGGTAATTTCCAACTCAGAAGCCATAAATGTTGATCATCAATCCCTACCAATACATTTCAATGATACTAGTACACATGCATATTCTTGCATGCAAGCCAGGATATTATAGTAAAAGAAGCAGTGCTCAGCATCAGAGTTGGTTAACGTACATCCAACTCCCCCACACTTAGCACACTTGATCAAAGACAAATGTATCCCCCACCAGTAAATCATGGAATACAAAGCTGTTGGAATTGGATTTCTGCAGGGATTCAAATATAAAATAAAAATCTCAGTATTTTTGGCTGAAGTTATGCAAATCAGTTCTCAAATACATGCAAGGCATACATATACACATACATATACACATACATATACACATACACAAAACTGAATCATTACTAGCCTAAATCCAGCAAACGGAAATGTAAAGTTTTAGGAATTTAGAAAACACATTAATATACCTTTTTAGGTCAGCGGTTCCTTCGTGAGTTCAATTCCTTCCTATGGTTTTTGTTATGCAGGACATTATAATTAAGTCCAAGGATATTAAGAGTAATACAACATGAACTACCACACAAAAGAACCACTGGCAATTAAGTTTTTACAGTAAACGGCTCTTAAATGCAGCCTAAGATGGTGATGAACACAATACCCTAAGAATTCAGTTGCTCTCACAGATCTCGGTCATTTTTTGAAGTTAAGACTAGATATTAGAAAACAATTAACACTGCATCAGAAGTACACTTAGAACAAAAAAACATTCCTACATAGATAAAATAGGCGCTCGCCATTGTTAGAGCAGAGGTGTGGGCCGCTGTTTAAACACTAGAACAATAAAACTTGAGTAACCTAGGTGGAGGATCTACAAATAAAAGCTTGGCTTAAAGCCATTTTAAAAACGAGTGAATCAAACTATTAAAACATTACAGCAAATACCCATGATTTCAGGCAACTCATTTCCAGCCTCATCCGAGTACACGCACACGCCAAACTAACAAGATCAATGATAGGAGTTTCTGGGACAAGGTCCCACCCATTCCCGCAGCGGACGGCCCGGCACGTTCACGCCAAGGCTGGCCAGGGAGCGCCCAGCTCCGGACGGCAAATGAGAGACGACCGGCGGGAATGAACGAGCCTTCCCAGCAGGGGCAGCCCCAGTGCCGGACACGGCCGTAGCGGGAGCGGGACCGGCCCCGGGAAGGGAGGGGCAGGGCGCCGGCGGCGGGAGGCTTTTAACCTTCAGGGGACGGGAATTTCAGGTCTCGCCCTGCGGGAGGCACCGACCCGCCCAGCCCCACTGGCACAAGCGGGCTGGGACTGGGGGGGGGAACCGCCTGAGGCGCCGCAGCCAGAGTCTCCGGGGAGGGGCCGCGCGGGATGAAGCCCCGGAGCGAGTTACCCGGGGTCACCGAGCCCTCCCCGGTGTGTGTGTGTGGGGGGAGGGGGCAGCCACAGGGCGCCGCCCCCCCTCGCCGCCCGCACTCACCTGCCCGGCTGTGGCGGCGGCTCTGCTGGGGGGGGGTCTCGCGCCCACCGCCTCCTCCTCCGGCCGCCGCCGCGCTCAGAGACGGCTTCGCGCTGGGCTGAGGGGGGCGGGGGAAGCGTCCGCCCAGCTCCAGAGAGACTCCGGCTCCGCGCAGGGCTGAGACCAGCACCCGCCACACAGGGCTGCTTCCGGGGGCCGGCCGGGCCCGGGTGGAACCTGCTTCCGAGGAGGGGTGGAGCCAGGCAGACAGCGACTTCCGGGGGAAACGGGGCAACAGCGCTTAGTGCTATAAGCGAAGCTGTGAGGCCGCGGCCTCTAATAGGCTGGAACAGAGGGGCGTGGCTATGTGAGGGGCGGGGCTTCAGTGGGGGACTCGGAACGAAAGGGGAGGAGCTAATTCTGCTTGGCGGGGGCGGGGTTTGGGAGGAGCTGGGAAGAAGGGAGCGTACCCAGTGTATGGGGGGACTAGGGGCGTGGCTGTGAAGTGGAGGGGCGTGGCTTGTGTTTACACTGTCGTCCAATACGCTGAACTGTGGGGTGAGAGGGAAGCATGGGAGGAAATCCCACATCTCCCTTCCTCTCTCTCTCCCCAAAAAATGTTTTCAGCCTTTTAAAGTTATTAATTATAGTTATAAAATTAATAAATTATTGCAAAGAAAAATGCACCAGTTCAGTGCTGCCTTCCTGGATCTGCAGACAGATTGTGGAACTAGCTCTCCACAGTTTGTGGACTGCCCCCATTCAGCTCAATGCAGCATTAACTCTGGAATATAATGACAGGTTTCAGAGTAGCAGCCATGTTAGTCTGTATCCGCAAAAAGAACAGGAGTACATGTGGCACCTTAGAGACTAACAAATTTATTTGAGCATAATTTGATGCTCAAATAAATTTCTTAGTCTCTAAGGTGCCACAAGTACTCCTGTTCTTTTTTCTCGAATATAATTGTATCATGTTGTAATGTCACTGTTATTAATTCATTCTCCCCTGATATTTTCAACAGAATATAAAAACTATTGTGGGGGAGCATCAGCAAAGTTCCACACTTTCTGCCCACCCCAATCTAACTTCCAACTTCTGAATCTTTTAAATTGCACAAAAGGGTTTTCTGCCCAAACTCTGGTGGGAGTGCACTCTACTGCTAAGTATAATTTGAGCCCCAAATTTCATATTTTTGTGTATGTTTTTAAATTATTTTTATCTCAATTTTATTAAAGGTTTCAGACTATATCACGAATTAATTAGAGACAAATAATAAATATCACATCTGTGAAGTGGTAATAATTGGCATGTATTATATAATAGTACAAGTATTAACACCTGATCAACACACAGGACTTTAAAAGCGATTGTGCAGTTATTAGAAAATAGCCCTAAACAGAAGAAAGTAGAAGGCAATAATAAAAGGAGGGAGGAAGAAGGAAATCCCCAGGTATGCACACTGGGACAAGGGACTTCTCACTGTGAGAATATGGACATTTAGGGCACGCTCAGTGTTATCTTTAATTGTTGATTGGCACTTGACTTAAGAAGCAGTTAAAAAAATATCCAAGTTAGGTTGATAGATGAGCAAAGATAGATAGTAAGAATGCAAAAAGTACAATATGGAGGAAAAAAGAAAACTGGGAAAAGCATGCATTCCAAGCTCCCAATTCAATCATTCTTAAAGTATTTCCTGCAGGTACTCAGGAAGTCAGCACAGATGTTAACTAGCAGCAACATAGTTTTGGATTAGAACATAACAGCCTGATTTTCAGTCTGCCCTTAACCGAGCCTCCCTTTTACACATGGCAATAACTTGGACAATTGCACACAAAACAAAAACAACAGGTATCTAGCATCAGTGACTGCACTGATCACAACTTTGGCAGTTCATCATAGAAGGAGAGGCCGTCTCTCCTTGAGGCTGGAGCCAGGCCATTTAGGGATTTATAGGCCAAAACTAGCCTAGTGGATTTATTTCTTAGTTTTCAAAATGAGATTTCATATCAGAGCTGGATTGTATTTTCTAATGAAAAACTTGCAAATACTAGATATAGCATGAGACATCAGCCATCTTGATCAGGTGTAGGATGCATATCATCAGCAATCTTCTGGTTCCATTAGTGGATCACTTTCTTAACTGCAGGCATGTAAACTTCCTTTATGTGTACATACTTCCATATCTAAGATGTTGGAGGTTACATCATCTGTTAATATTAGTAACTAACTCTCTTGATTTCTTTGTATATTACACATTCAAAGTTAAATTAGATTTCTATTAGAGTGAGTACTGGTGGATTTTTTTAAGATACCCACCTGACTCTGATGATCAGCCAGAAATCCTACTATGGTCAGAACAGGCTTTTCAGGCTAGAGAGTTAATCAAGACTGCCATGGTCTGTCTATAAACTTCTGTTCAAAAGGTAAGGGTCATATCTGAGAAGACCACAGTTTTTAAACCAAAACCGGTGAAATCTTTCATTAGATTGTCATAAGATGTTGAGAACAGAAGTGTGTTTGGAGTGGGTTTTGACATCTGGTGGGGGTTGGGAGTGTGTGTGTGTTAGTGACTGGGAGGAACAGGTTGGGGCACGTGTCATTAATTTTAAAAAGATTATTATTTTTAGTGAGGTCAAGAAAGACCAGAGCTTTCCTCAAGGGGAAGGAGAAGCAGAGGAAAGATATTCAAAAGACTGAATTTAGGTGCAGTGACAAGGTAAGAAGGAAGGGGTAGTCAGAAGTTGAGATGGTTCTATATTTTGTGGTCACTGAGTGCCCAGTCAGAGCAGAATGATTTACAGTAGCCACGTGAAACACAGGGATAATAGGAGACCACATTTCAGTGTTATAACAATATCTCAGGGGAGCTCCTTGTTAACTCCTTAATAACCATATCTTGTACTAATAAACCCTAGACTTAAACAGAAATTTGTTTCAAAATTAAGAACAGCACAATTTAGTACCATTATGTAAACACTAAACCCTGTTATATTATCGAAAGTGAGTACCTGGTCTGCATGTTTGGCTTATCAAACTGTAACACTTCAGTAGTCTAGTCAGTTCAGGACATCACTGGTAATTAGAGCTGGCTGAAAATTTTTGAACATTGTTTCAACAATGGATGCAGAGGATGGTGATGGGGGGGGGAGATTTGTGCAAAAATAATGAGGGGGGATGTGCAAAAAAATTTTTTTTTTAATATTTTGACCAGCTGTAGAGCTGGTTGAACATTTTATAATCATTTAATGCTGCTCTCTGTGCTCACTTTTCTCCACAATGTCAAATCCTAGGCATTTAGCCAGTGTTTGGTCAATCTTTTCCTGGGATGTAGCTTCTTTGGCCTCCCTGTTTATTATGAGCTAATTTTTGCATCTCCCATAGAGCTTTAGAAAATGCATGGTACGATATCACAACATGGGAACATTCCAATGAAGTCATTCTAATAAAATGCTCAATTCTATGAGCATGTTCATCCACACAAACTGACCTATCTTTGACCCTACAAAACTAAATCAGAGAAATCTGATAACCTGGGGCTAAATCACCAAATTATGGAAGACAGAGGAAAACAGATGCAAAACATTCTGCATGTGTCACCCTGGGGAGAAATTCATACATTAGCTGCCCACTCTTAGGAGTGGGAATGGAAGGAATAGGAGTATGAGCTTGTATATGGACACAGCCTAGGGATAGCAGGGGATCCCAAGCCTGCAGATCTTGGAGCATCTGTATAGAATCCCTGCTCTTTGGTAATGCCAGCCACCCACCTCAACAGGTGGGGAACTTGATGGCATTGGCTTCATTTGGGACAGCCCCTGCTGAACAAGGGAGAAGAACACAAGCAGAGGGGATGCAGGGTGTCCCTTCCCTTCAGAGTCTCTAGCCACCCATTCTCTAGCTTGGGGAGGAAGAGAGCTGATTGGTCCCTTGCCCTTTTTCATTAATTTAAACCCTAGCACAGGCCATCTAAAGTCTCTTCTGGCTCTGTTTCAGCAGCTCTACCCTCCTTGCCCTGGATGGATAGCCTCAGAGCTGTGTTCTACAGATCACCTATTTTGGGGTCAGAGACAACTTTTTTCTTCCCATTGGGTCAAATTGGCAAAGGCCTAAGAAGTTTTTCATTTTCCTCGCCAGATCCTGGAGGTGCAGTTTAAGTTAAATAGGAATAGGATTTAATAATTAATGATAGTACTCGGTAAGGATGTTAGTTCATTGCGGCTTGTGGCCGGTTTCTAGTGTGGTTAAAAGGCTAAAAGGAATGGTTCCCAGAAGTAAAAGACCTGGGATTTCACTGATGGGCCTCAGGGGATAGGGGAAGATCTTATGGTCTTTGGGGGCTGAGGTCCCCACTTTAGTACTCTCTGTCCCCCTGGAGTGGCGTGTGGTGGGTAGTAGGACTCAGAATAGTGAGCTGAGTCTTGGGGTAGATTCTCCTCATCCTACCACTAAGTTATATGGTGGGAGTCTTGTAACCCCTGAAATAGAACCACTTAACATGCCTGGGAGGTAAGAGTATGGTGACAGGGTGAGTAGCGCCCCTCCTCTGTGTTAAGTTTAATAAAGTTGCAGTGCACCACTTAAAATGCATCCCTGTGTTTGTTGTCCACATTCACCACTGTGTCTCTATCAATATAGCCAAGGTCTTCTCACATGTAACTGTGACTGAGTAAGCGTTGTGCTGTTGTTGGTCCTCTGGTCTGCAACCTTGCACTACCTCCTGTTATGAAGCTGGGAGAAGCTGTGAATCAGATGTTAATGCTGCCTAGAATGTCTGCCCCTTAGTTTCACCATCTCTTTCCAGTCAGCCATGCACCCTGAAATCCCATGGAGCTCCAAATGTCCATTGTTGCTGTGAAGGGGCTGCTACCAGTAATGCAGGGCTGTGAGTCAGCATGGTACGCTGCAACTGTTCTCCTTCTTTTGTGTTCCCTTACCCCTCTGGGGGGATCGATCTAAGTTACGCAACTTCAGCTACTTGAATAACGTAGCTGAAGTCGACATACTTAAATCGACTTACCGTGGTGTCTTAACTGCGGTGAGTCGTCTGCTGCCACTCCCCCGTCAACTCTGCTTGCGCCTCTCGTGGCGCTGGAGTACAGGAGTTGATGGGAGAGCACTCGGGGGTCGATTTATCGCGTCTAGACTAGATGCGATAAATCGATCCCCGCTGGATTGATCGCTACCCGCCGATCTGGCGGGTAGTGAAGACATACCCCTAACGGGTAATCATCCACCTTCACTTTCCACTGTACAGAAAGAAGGGACCTCTCCCACTGAAGTCAATGGAAATCCTATTTAAGTCAGTGGAAGTCTTTTCATTGATTGTAGTGGGAATTGGATCACTTCTAAAAAAGCAACTATTTTCCCATTAAATAAATGTCTATGATTTTATTGACACTTTTTCCAGTTAGATATAGTCATAGTTCTGCCAGTTGTCAATCATTTGAGATGACAAATGTCATTTTTATCCTGCAGCCCAAACTAAAAGGGAAATGTGAGCACAGCTAACTTGCCATCTGGTCACACATTAGCAGTGATTGTACTTCTGTGGTTCATTAAACATTGGGATGCATGCAAAACACAAGATAAGAGTTTACTGCAGTTCTTAAATACAGACAGAATCTTAAAGGAAAATATTTCCCACTGAATTCAGCATCCAGTTCTAAAACTACAATTCCACTTTAAACTAGATTTATATATCAATTAATCTGCCCTGGTATGCTTTTACAAAACAAACTTCTTTACTTAAATATATTTTTTCACTATTTATGTTTGTTTAATTTTTGCATTTCACTCAGTTTATAAAATGAAAATAGATTAGTCAATTTTATGTTTTCTTAGAGTCATTTAATAATAAATTTCACTTTCAGGTTCTCATGCAAACATGGGATTGCAAAGGCTTCAGTGGAACACTTATTGGGTTGTTTGTTTGTTAAATTGTTCCATTGGGATTTAAAAAAAAAATGTCATGGAAATATTTCTCTTGATGCTAGGTTTTGTAAGAACTTATTTCTATAAAACCAAGGGCCTGATTCTCCCCTACCTTGCACCTATGTAATTATTTACACCTATGCTAGGGGAGTGTAAAAATAAGCTTTCTAACATCAAATCAACAGGAATATTTCTGAGAAAGTCTATTAAAATTCTCTGGACCAGTTTAAAACACAAGGTGCAAGGCAGTGAGAATCAGGTCCTGCCTGTCTTTACAGCTGTGAACTAGGATTTCTAGGCATGTGGCAATTGTCCTTTTTTGTCTACCAGCACATGTACTAGCATGTATGTGTGTATAGAAAACATGCATGGAAATGTTTAGTGTGTTACTAACCACAGACTTAGACAATTTTATATTTGTCAGGTCTGATGTTGCATAATAATTTAAATAGTAAGAATGCTACACTGAGAACTTCAGTTGGTTTAAATAATTTTATACTATGGAGTATAAAGATCATGCCATAGTGCCTGTGATAAGCCCTGCTGTGCTATTCCAGTACAGAGTATGAAATCCAAAGCAGCAAAAGCTTTTCTCTTTCAATTTATCTTTGTATTATAATACACAGTATATATACACACACACAATATATATAATTTAAGACTGTAATTTTAGCTCAGGGTTCTGGTGACATACATGAATGAGCCACTCTCATCAGAAAATGCAGTCTGTGCAGCTTTACCATGCAAGAAATGCCAATTTTCCCTGTAAGATTTCAATAAACCCATCAGGGTTGAATAGATTCCATTTATCTAGGGAGCAAAAATAGAAAGAGGACAGAGTCACTGACTGCTTTTGAGAGCAACCTCCTATTCCAGCAGAAAATGTATATGCTGGGGATCTGCTGTGTCTGTGGGTGGGCAGGCATTTCCACTGGAAGGTATTGCTGAACTGCAATCACTATGGGGGTGGTAGTATTTCCTATGCATGAATTGCTTTTCCTCTTTTAAGAATGGTGCACAATTATATTAAGTTTAATATGCCTTTTATATTTAAAGTAATAAGTGTGTAGGAGGAGGTTTGCTTGCAGATTAATTGACACCTTAAGCAACAGTATTGAAGGAAATAAACCACAAATCTCAAGGACTGTGTGTTCTGAAGCAGTCTTACCCAATGAAAAATGTAAATGGCTAGAAAGTTTCAACTTCCTCTGTCCAATATTAGGCATGAATAATAATAAATCAAAATATTGCTTGTATAGGCATGAAAATTTTAATATTTGTTAACCGTGTACCAGTGAGAGAGGCAACATGGCCTAGTGGATAATGCACTACAGTGGAACTCAAGTGATCTCATTTCTGTTGTCTGCCTCGGATGTGGGATCTTGACAAGTCGCTTCGGCCCAGAACCTCAGAGGTCTTTAGGTGGCTAACTCCTGTTGAAATCAATAGGAGTTAGGCACCTAAACACCTTAGAGGATCTTGGCCTTCACCTCTCTGGGCTTCTGTTTCCCTTCACTCCCTTTCTCTGACTTATCTATTTAGAGTGTAAGCCCTTTAGGGCAGGGATGATCTCTTACGCTTTTGCACAGCACCAGGTACAATGGGATCTGGATATCAATCAGTTGGGGTGCTACTGATATGCAAACAAATAATAAAGATTAGATATGTTCAGGATGCAAAATTCAGGTCCAGATTGTGAACACCCCAAATCTATGTGGTATTACTGTAATAAATTGCAGGGTAGTGAGATAAATTGCATTTATCATCTGTACTCTGCCCAATAATCTCTCTCTGCTGTATAACTTCTAGCATTCCAAAACTTCAGTTACACTTCAAATAAAAGCCATTTTTCTTGTCCCAAAATGTTTTCTTCTTTGAGTGTATAGAGAAGCTCAGAAGCCTGAGATGCAGTGTAAAATAATTAGTTCAGGAGTATTGGCAGGTATAAAGTCAGATATTTCATGAATCATCAGGGCTAGGAGGAGTAGTTTCATCTCACTAGATTGCCAGGAATGCTCTACTTTCAATGGGATATAGCACTTGACAGACTGTGAGAAATCAGAACATAGAAATTGCAACATTATTATGACTATAAAAGCTATTTGAGAAAATGTTATGAGTTTCTGGAAAGATATTAGTTAATAGTTACTTTGTAAGTTTATAGCACATAGGGATGATGTGACAGTGACGTATGGTATAAAGATTTTACTGGTACTGGATTGGAGTGACCTACATTACTCACTCATGGCGTCATCATGCCTGAATAATATGTCCATCCCAAAACTATACCAATAAAACTTTTATACGCATCACATACAGTTTCTCTTCTTCTCTGCATATAGAGAGAAAGAGAGAGAAGATCCTAGTCAAGTTCACCCAGAACATTTCAGTCTGAAGACTCCTTTCCAACCCACTATTGGCCCAACAGTAGCTTAAGTCCACAGGCTTAAAGTAGACCCTCTGTCCTTTCAGCTGTCCCTTTTCTACCATGATAATACCATAAAAATATGCTAAATAAAATAGATACGTTTCTGCTCTTAAATTTGTATGTATTTTCTTGCTATTTCTTTTTTCATTCCTTTCTATAGCTGTATTTTCTCTTCTCTCTATTCCATTTTTTCCTCTTCTGCCTATTCATGTTTTCACTCTACCACTAATTATTTTACATCCTTTCCCCTTGTGTTAGTCCATTATTTTTCACCAGCTACTTACTTTTTTCTTCCTTCATGTCTTCCTCACCTTATCTCTATTCTAGTGTGGCCTAGTGGATTGAATACTGGATTTAATCTTAGAAAAGCTAGATTCAGGACCTACCTCTGGTGCAAGTCATTTTTCCCTCCTGTGCCTCAATTTCCTCATCTGTAAAATGGGGATAATGATACTGACCTCTTTGAAAGCTACAGATGAAAAGCACCATGTAAGAGCTATGTATTATTATTCTGTAAGTGTCTCGTCACCCTAGCTCCTTCCCTCTATCCCCCAAGTGATCTTTATCCCTCCTACCTATTGCCCTTCCTGAATTTCCATCTCAGCTGTCCCTTGATCTCCCATTTATTTTCTCTTCCAGATGTAACATTTTCAGTTTGGACCTAAAATATATCCTTGTAATTTTAATTCTGCTCAATTCTGCACGAATACCTTAATCTGAGCCTGATTGCATGCCCATTGCATTCAACTGGAGCTAATCCATGGACTTCAGTGAGTGTTGGATCAGGCCATTTATGAGTAGTTCCATTGATTTCAACTGAATAAGGTACTACTCAACATGAATAAAAGTGGTAGAATATGGCCCTTAATTATTAAAATTCTGTAGTAAAGGTTAGAAGGACTGGAGATGGGGGGATGAGCAAGAAAATAGTTCTTGTACCCAGGGACAGCTCTAGCCACCAGCGGCACTTTTCAAGAGGCAGCATTCTGGCCCTCTGGGGTGGCATGGCACTCCGGCCCTTTTTTTTTTTTTGCTTGGGGCGGCAAAAAACCTGGAGCCAGCCCTGCCTGTACCAGTAATCAGTCATTCCTGTGGCCCCTAAAACCTTGCCAAAGAAAACTCTGTATGTGTGTGTGTGTGTGTTCATTCATGAGGTTATTCACACCAGGGTCTGGAGAGGAATTATACATGGGAAAGGCGATCCAAACAATGAATACTCGGGGACAGCAGTGCTGCCATCATGCAGGAATGTTTGACACTTCCCAGTTATTCCCAGATTGAAAAATATGTCTATTAGATAAACTAGTGTAATTTCATTTTTACATTCATGATCATTTGCCACAAAACTATTTTTGTCCCATGTCTGTCTCTAAAGCCTTAGCCTTCCAATAGATGGGATTGTGTGATAATGATAGGTGAGAGAAAAGCAGCCAAAGTTTAGCAGAGTTAAGTGGCTCACACTGTAGACTTAGAGAGCTAAGAGGCTGATTCTATAAGTTATGAAGTGAAATTGAATCAGCCTATATAGTTCTAGTGAAGCAAAATACAGGCACTGAGATTTTGATACTGGGGGAAAAAATCCTTTCTCATGTACAAAACACTATACTGTAATTGTAGATATGAGGTAGTGAGTAAATGAAGGATTAAAAGCTACAGTGTAATGTTCATGGCCTTTAGCCATAAAGGTCTAGGCTGTGACCTTGTTCTTGAAAGCTAAGCAGGGTTGAGTTTAGCTAGTGCTAAAATGGAAGACTGGCCAGGCTATGTTAGGAAATGCTGTTGGTTGTTCAGTAGTTTTGGTGGATATTGACCAGTGCTCCAGCAAGATGCTAGAGGGCATTATTCTGTCTTTTGAATGAGATTTAAAACTAGGTTCTAACCATTTCTGATTATTTTATGTTCCATGAAACTTTTTGAAAGAACAGGGTGTTAACCTTTATGTCCTGGCCAAATATCAGTTCAGGCAATCATATTTTGCATACCTAAATATCTTCTGTAGTTTCAAATGTACACAGTGACTTTTACCTGCTGTCTTAAATTATTTGTGTAAAGTTACTGTGAGCTGTTATGCAGCTGTTGTATTCCAATCCACCACCATCCAACTGAGGACTTACATATAGAAAGGGCTTTTTTCCTCTCTTGGGAAAAGAACTGAGAAAGTATTTGAACAAGTCTGATAAGAAATGTATTACTGATTTATTGTTTACGTGTAAGATTCATATGCAAAGTTTCTATATTGGGCATATTATTAATAGAAAAACAAACAATCCACTACATTACATTAAAAAAAATCAAAATCTCCAAACCTTGTCCAAATTGCTCTTATTAAAAATATTGTTGAGTGTGAACCAGGGGCCAAATTTTGTCCCTATTGCACGGTCACAAATCTGGAGTAACTTCACTGAAGCCAATAGTTATTTTGGATTCATGCTGGTGTATTGATTGAGAATGTGTATTGATCCTTTTGCAGAAAACAAGTGTAAGCAGAGTCAGGATGAGCGCTACCCTGACATCTGGTGGTGAATTATGGCGAGTGTGGAAAAGAACTCCAGGGGCTGGTCTTGTTTGCATAGGCACACCCACTCGCCTGGCTTGAAACACCGCAACTGAAAGTGGTTACTTTGGCTGGTGTGGGATCCCCAGTTTCTCTATTATTGGGGCAGGAAGAATAAAGTTTTGTTACCCTGATTCTGTGAATCAAGGCCGGTGGAACTGTTGTATGACAGAAGGACTGAGTGAGTCCTTCACCATTACCTAAGTAGCACTTGCTTGACAAGGGGCATGGGTTACAAAACCCAGTGAATTGAGAGAGGATGGGGACAGGTATTTGTACCTGATGGTATGGGCCCCCTCTGAGGGTTTGAAACACCAATTGCACCACCTCCTCTCTCCACTGTTGAATGTCAGAGCTAACTTTGATTCCCTTAAGAGTCTAGTTACAGGCTGCTGAGCTGAATTCACTTTGGGCCAATGGTGCACCAGCACTGGGGCTCCCCTACTGAAATCGCTAAGAGCTGAAATCACAAAAGAGCTAATGTTATTAAGAGCTGAGATCACTGAGTGCTTTGTTAACTAGTGGGGGAGCCTGAAGCTATATTGCTCAGCAGCTGGTGGAGCAAGTTGTGGGGACGACTGGAGGAGCAGCGAGCAGCGTGGAGCCTTGCGGGGCCAGTTGGAGTGACCCAAGGAACGGCGAGCGGAGCTGTTTGCGGGGACGGCTGGAACGGCTCACAGGTCGGTGAGCGGAGCGGAGCAGAGCAGAGTGGAGTGGAACGGAGCAGTTCGTGGGGTGGCAGGAAAGTGGACTGGCTTGTGGTGAAGGCTGCGGCGGAACCCCCATGGAGAAACAGACGGCTGGTCAGCCTCGGATCATGTAAGGTGCCCCTTAACACCCTGCGTGCCCCCCGCTTTTACTCTGGGGCTGCACTGACCAGGGACAGAGACTTCGGGGGTTGTTGGACTTTTGGGACTTTGGGTGGTTGCTGGACCCAAGAGACTTTGGGGGTGTTGGACTTTGGGTACTCTGGGTGATTTTTGGGTTGCTGGATTCAAAAAACCAAAGGGAAAGGACACAGCCCAATTTGCTGGGGTGGGTTTTTGCTCATGGTTTGTGTTATGAATCCTGTTGGTGGTGTTTTTCCAATTTTATGCTGATGTCGTTTACCTCATGTTATTAAACATTTTCTGCTACACTCAGACTCCGTGCTTGCGAGAGGGGAAGTATTGCCTCTTAGAGGTACCCAGGGGGGTGGTATGTAATTGTCCCAGGTCACTGGGTGGGGGCTCGAGCCGGTTTTGCATTGTGTTATTGAAACGGAACCCCTAGATACAGAACCCGGCCCTTGTTGCTGCCAACTTAGATGGGCAGAAGGGTTACACAAGAACAAGGGGACATTCAATGAAACGGGAAAACTACAGTAATACATTCAAACCTGATCAAAGAAAGTACTTTTTCTTTCATTTGATGCACAATTATCCTGTGAAACTCATTGTCCCAAGAGATCATCGAGGCCAGGAACTTAGCAGGATTTGGAAAAGTATAACAAGACTAACCAGAGTAATAACCTTACCTCTCTCATATTCTGGGACCAACATGGCTACAACAACACAGCAAACAGAGTAATAATAGTAATTACTAATTTATAAAAGAGCTCTGGAAGAGATATAAACCCACAAGCTTTGGGGTGTAAACCAACCTCTAACTATTCAGATTTAGGAGGATACTTTCCCTGAGGGGGCGTTATTCCACAATTACTCACTGCAAGGTTTTTTCATCAGAAGCTGGTGTTACCTACCACAGTCACAGACAGGCTAGACTAGATGAGGGCCTACTGCTCTGATCTGGTATGGCGATTCCAATCATCTCATGTATTGAGAATAGAGTTTGGCCTGCTGCCTTTAATTTTTTTAATGACACAGCTTAATCATTTCATTTTTTGTAATTCTATAACTGGCTTCTTTTTAATTATTTAACATTTCTAACTCTGCTCTTGCGTATGATAACTTGATACAATAGTTCTGTACATGTCTGAACAATAGCTTCATGTGAGGAGCTTTCAATCAATATATAAGCTCCCCTTACTTGTGTATAATGATAGCGCACGTTATTATTTTTATGTAGCCCAGCAGAGAAGCACTGTTCCGAGACAAGCAGCATCCCTACAAAGGGTTGGCAACAAAACATCCATATTCAGGCAGCACAAAATATAATATCTAAATAAAGTGATGAAAATTCAAGCCCAGTAGAAAAGATTCTTTTATCCTCTTTTTTACAAAAATGTCTAAAGTGAATTTTAAGCTTATGAACAGTGCTAGATTGAGAGCACTGGAGGCTTAAATCCTCTATTCTCAGAGCAGCTGCTACCAGAGAAGGCAAGCAGCACAAGCCTCACTATATTTTGGAGGCATTCTCTTTTGTAGGGTGAGAGGGCAATTCATTCTGCATGCTCATTCAAGGCCTGATCAAATCCCATCAAAGTCAATGGAAAAACTCTCTAACTTCAGTGGGCTTTGGATCAGGCCCAGGAGCCTTGGCCTCTCTGATGAAAATTATCACTGAAGTACTCAGTACTGCTAATTGTTGTGGTGTATTATGTGATATACATTTATGTTCAGTAGAATTAGACTGAGATTTCAACTCATTTCACTCAGGCCATCAAACAGATCTTGACTAGTAGGAAGCCTGTTTTTCAGTAAGAAATTCAAACAAATCTGAGCCAAAGAATGATTCTCTGGAATTGCCGGGAAAAAAATTGCCCTAAATTTTCAAACAGATGCCCTGTTTTTCACAGGTAAAGCTGGCAATTATATTGGAAGTCACTTCAAAAAATTTCAAACTGTAGCTCTTCAGAGGCTGAGACTAAAGTATACCTAATAAGAGTACAGAAACAATTGGGTAGCTGGGCATTCACTTAATTACATCTTCAGCATAAATGAGCACCTCATTTTGCAAACTGTGACTTAAGCATGTAACTTCACCCTACTGCATGCTTAAAATACATTTGTTTGTATTCTGTGGTTCTGGCACCTGTCCCGGTATTTTGGGATAAGGCCCTGATTGTCAAAGGTTTGTCCCACTTCCCACAAGACTATTAGGCCCTGATCATAGGCATAGTTTGACTTCTATATTTGGGGGGGGGGAGAGGGGAGAGTTCCAGTCAGGCCAAAGGAGCCACATGTGGGTGGGGACAAATTCCAAGCCTCCCCGATGCTTGCAGTTTTGGGGGAGGAATACCCCCCTGCCACCTCCAAACTAGGCCCATGGCCCTGATCCTGCAAACGCTTACTGCGTAACTTGAGTTATCCTACTGAAGTCAATGGGACTGTTCACATCCTACTCAGGCACTTAAGTGTTTGCAGGACCAGTACTTTTATATGTTATGAGTCTAACTTCACAGTATGAGTGGTGATAATGGTGTGAAGGCATTGTTTAAAACAAACAAAAGAACAAAGGCAAATAGTACCATACATCTAAACAGTACCATATGATGTAGACAAGACACCTTCAGGCAGTACTGCATTCCTTCCAGTGTTGGGCTGCCCTTCAGAGCAAAGACTCCATAACTCCTCTGTTTGGGGACGAAGTTTAAGGATAGTGCTTGAGATTAAGCCTGGTGTTGGGGGACCACAGCCCATCCCTTGTGCTCTGTGTGGGAGTGGTGCGGGTCCTTGCGGCCCACAGAGGAAGTATGAAGAGAAATAGTGGAAACTGGCCTGGGGAACAGCCGCTGGGCCCCAAATCCAATGGCAGTTGGACACCATGCAAATGGCATGGAGGGTTACATCCTTTACTCCAGCTCCTAGACTGGAAGGGCAGCTGTGGTGTGGGAGCCTAACTGCTTTTTTATGAATTCCTCCCCCATGTGTTTATATATTCCCCCTCCTGGGGCGCAAAATGATGGGAGACAGTACTTTCCCTAGGGAATTGAAATTAGAGGGGGTATTCAAATTTACAGGGAGGGGTTGGAAAATGACTAAACTGGGAAGGAGTGTAGGGAAATCCCTGATTGGGAGGGAGATGGGGTGTTGCAATCTCTGTTATCTCGGGGGTGGAACAAAATATGAAGGATGAGCTTTTGCTTTGTGTCTCCTCTCCTGAGGCTGGGCTAAGGGGCGGGCATTTTGCTGTCAGGAGTTTCCGTTTCCCCCTTCTGAGGGATGGAGTAGGTAAGTGGGAGGGGATTTGCCGTGTGTTAGGCTCTCTCTCGGGAAGGGGCGGGGATAGGGTTTTACTGTGTGTGAATGAGACATTTAAAATCTCTCTCGGTCACCTTGTCTGCCCTACTGGAGAGAGCAGCAGCCCCCGGCTTGGGGCTGCGCTGAGTGTGGGGGAGACTCACGGGCTCTTCACGTGCCCTCTGTGGCTCCGGCTCATTAAGAAGCATTTCCAGTGAATGGGCCACAGCTGCTGCTGCAAGTATCCGGGGGGCAGCGGCTGAGGAGTAAGGACCCAGCCCAGCAAACAGCCTGGAGATGCAGAGGATGCAGCTTCTCCCCAGTCCCAAGGAGAGGAGCGAGCAGGTGTCCCTCTGCTCCTGGCCCCAGCCAGGTTCCTGCGGCAGTGAGGCAGGGTCCCAGGATGCTGGTAAATGAGGGTGGCCCGGGGGCAGGGTGGCCTGGGGGCGTGCTGGCCCTGAGAGGAAAGCGTAGCAGGGCTGGGGCTCTGGTCGCTCCTGAGGCTGGGGGTTTTACACGCTCAGCGGAGCTGAGTAGACAGGGAAGATGTGGTTGCTTTGTTTACCCGCAAACCACTTCCACATGTTCAGTACTTGGGATCTGAGCTCCTGCTTGCCCCTAGCCTCTCAAGCTGCCAGTGTGTCCCCCAACAACCCCCCTCCAGTCCGAGCCGCTTGTGTTCTGAGGGTGCATTGCACACCCTGCCCCAAATCCCTCCCACGTGCGTAGTGTGCTTGCACTGAATGCAGTGGGGGCAGGCAGCTGTGCGCAGCGGCATCATGCACAACTAGGAAAGCTGTGTGTAAAAAGTCCCTCTTTCCCTCTGTGTCCCCTCTATTATCCCCACCTGTGAGCTGGGGGAGGGAGAGGAATTTCCTCCCTTCTGATATTATTCTAGAAAGTTTGCAATGTGGTTATGAGCTCAATCAATGAGGATGATCGGAAGATACTTCCCTCTCCAACTGTTGGGAGTGACTTTTACTCTTGGGGGAGGAAGGACATTCTTTTTGTGTTTGGAATGCTCCTGGTTGCACCAAGTGACATTTATTGTCAGGATAGCTCCTGGACCTTCCTGCCTGGGCTCTGTTTCCCACCACTGATCCCCCATCCAATGCCACAGAGGTGGAGCCAGTTTGAATGCTTCCTATACTCATTCCATAATCTACAGGTGGACCTAATTAATGCTTAAGGGATCAGAGTGTGGGGTCAGATATCAGCTCTCATTTGGGGCAGCTGCTGTTTCCCTGCTTCTCCCCTGGTCAGACCCCTCCTGTTGTCTCCCTGGCTGTTGTTTGCAGGGCCCTGGTGGCCTGCTCTCCAGAGAGGAGTGACCCACCCCACCATTGCTACCATCCTTGGGTCTCTTGGCTAGTTGGTTGGCTGGCTGCAGCTGCTTCTCAGGCTGCTGCTGGTGTCCTGGAAGAAGAAGGGGAGCTGTGTGTGGAGCTGCTGCAGGACATTGTGGAGGGGGGTACTATTACTGGACTGAGTGGTTGTATCTTCTCTGCGCCTGCGGTGGTGACTGCTGTTTTGTTGTGGAGAGTGGGGGGAGAGACTGAGGGTGCCAAGTCTACCCTGGCACCCCGGCCTGACTTCATAGAGGACCCCTTACCTATACCCATCCCTTGATCCCCATGCCTGGTCAAGAGGTGCAGCATTGTGGTGGCTTAGCTGCCGGGGCCTTGATCTCAGTCTGGTTCCTGCCCTTGGTCCTGATCCTGTTCCTGTTGCAGTTCCCACCCCTTCCTCTTCCCATGTCACTGCCGGCCCTGGGGTTGTCTTGTTTCCTTTTCCATTGACAGCCCCCGAGAGGTGGTTTTTGTTTTCCCTTCTCCCTGTCCGTCAGGGACTGCCTTTCTCCCTCTGCTGCTGCCCCTTGTACCAGGGATCAAGACAGGGTCTGCCCCGTTTGCCCATCTCTGTAGGCTAATTAAGCCTTAAGTCTTCAATGAGCTCCATGTTGGCATGAGGTTCTGTCCACATGGAAGTGAAGTCTATATTTGCCTGCACAAAGCCCTGAAAGATGTAGAAAAACAAAGCTAACACACAGAAATGCACCCTGAGAAATTTCAACATTGCCTATTATGATTAAATTATTGTATACAAAATTCAAATCCATCTTTCCTCTGTTTCCTTTCTTGAAGTGCAACATCTATGAACTTATCTATACAGTTTAAGTAGAATGGGTATAATGAACAAACCATTTTCTTTTTACTGATAAAGTAACCTGTAAAATACAGTATTGCATGTTAGAAAATTTCAAAATATTTTCCAGATCCTGTGAAACTTATTTCAATAAATGCTTTAATGGACAAGCTGCATCTAAAATATGCACAAAAACCATGGATTGAAACTCTGAAACTTGTACGTCTTTGCATGGTAAGAAATATCAGCAAGTTTGTTGGCAGCTGGATAAGATGAGGGTGTTTGACCAAAGGGCAAACAACAGAAATGTCTCTAACTAATCTGAAATTTTTCTGGGACTTTTTTTTTCTTTTAAGGTGAAGCTTTTTCATGGAGCTTTCTTACACCTATGAAAGCCTGACTTCTGTTTATCTTACAATTGACATGGATACTTTAAAACAGTGCAGGGAGTTGCTTTCCATTAACTCTATTGGGCCAAATGCAGGCCTTGTTTGATAATCTTAGCAACTTTCATAATACTTCTTAGGGGCTTGAGGTCTTCACTCCGTTTTTGACTTCAGTAAAGAATAGGGGTCTCAAACTCAAATGACCAAGAGGGCCACATGAGGACTAGTACATTGGCCCAAGGGCCGCATTTACTGACACCTCCCCAACGCTGCCCTCGGCCCCGCCCCCACTCCACCCCTTCGCCCCTGCCCTGCCTCTTCCCACCCCTTCCCTGCCCCCATTCCAACCTCTTCCCTGAAATCCCCACCCCAACTCCGCCTCCTCCCTGCCCCCAGGGGGAGCAGGAGGGGTGTGGTGGGGGCTCAGGGCAGGGAGTTGGGGTGAGGGGTGCGGCAGGGGGCCAGGGGGCTCAGGGCAGGGGGTTGGGGTGCAGGAGGGTGCGAGGTGCAGCAGGGGGTTCAGGGCAGGGATTCAGGGTGTGGCAGGAGTCTCAGGGCAGGGGGTTGGGGTGCAGGAGGGGTGTGGGGTGCAGCAGGGGGCTCAGGGCAGGGGGTCAGGGTGCAGCAGGGGGTCAGGGTGCAGGAGGGGTGCAGCAGGGGGCTCAGGGCAGTGGGGTGCGGGGTGCAGCACGGGGTCAGGGTGCAGGAGGGGTGCAGCAGGGGGCTCAGGGCAGTGGGTTGGGGTGTGGGGTGCAGCAGGGGGGTCGGGGTGCAGCAGGGGGGTCGGGGTGCAGGAGGGGCTCGGGGGGTGAGCTCCGGCCCGACGCGCACCGGGGGCAGGGTAGGCTCCGTGTTTGAGACCCCTGGTAAAGAATGAGCGAGCCCTAAGGTTGTGACCCCACAAAGACTTAGGCCTGGTCTACACTAACCCCCCAAATCGAAGTAAGGTACGCAACTTCAGCTACGTGAATAACGTAGCTGAAGTCAACATACCTTACTTTGAACTTACTGCGGTTCAGACGCGGTCCACACGCGGCAGGCAGGCTCCCCGTCGACTCCGCGGTACTCCTCTCGCTGAGCTGGAGTACTGCAGTCGACAGCGAGCACTTCCTGGTTCGACTTATCGCGTCCAGACCAGACGCGATAAGTCGAACCCAGAACTTCGATCCCCAGCCGCCGAACTAGCGGCTGGGTGTAGACCAGCCCTTAGACACATCCTTAACTCTACGCAATGTGAATAGTTCCAGTTAAGCATGTGCATAAATCATTGCTGGCTTAGGACCTACGTAAGGAGCTCAGGATTGGCCATTCATGGGGGACTGCGGGTCAGTTGGGAGGCTCCTACTTAGATTATCTTTTATAATTTTAACTTTTAAGGTACTAGTTGTTTTGGTTCTCCATGTTGGTTACTGTATTTAAGTGTCTCCAGCACAGTCATGAATACTGCCTAGAAAGAGCAAATCACATTTGTGTCCATGTCCTCCTTCGATGCTTTTTATTAATATTTAACTAAAATATCCACTTAACAAAAATGAGAACATAATTTTGCTGATTGATTTTGAAGGTCTTTAGACAGTGCCTGCCAGCAAGGAGGCTTTGGAGATCCTAATTTCTAATTAACGTCACATTTTCAAATAGAACTTGGCCCCTGATCCTGTAAATGCTTACACAAATGAGTCCTTATTTAGTGCTCATTCATTTTTTACTCAGACACACTCTTCCTGAAGCCAAGAACTCAGTAAAGACTTCTGGATTGGCCCCTAGGAAGCCTGGTGAAAGTAATTCAGATTATCAAACAAGGCCTGCATTTGGCCCAAAGAGTTTATGGATAGCAGTCCCTGTGCTATTTTAAGTACTTAGACTATAAGCTCTTTGTTCTCTGTTTGTACAGCGCCTAGCACAGTAGGGTCCTGCTCCACAACTTGGGCTCGTAGGTGCTATGGTAATACAAATAATTAAAAAAGGCTTTAAGTCAATTGCTACAGTGTGAGAGTGTCAGTCCATTTAGTTCAATGGGATTACTCTAGAGCTGGGTATTATTATTACTCCTATGCATAAAGTTACTCGTGTGTAAGAGTTTGCAGAATCAGAGCTGTGGTGAACTGCTTTCACCTCCATGTGAAATTACAGAATTCTTTTTGGAGTGAAATAGCTGCTGCTTTTATTTTGGATTGGGTTTGAATCTTTCTAATTCATACACAGAATCCAGTTTCTTTTTGACTGGTGACGTTTGAAATTATCTTTTTTTCCTCCCCTATTGTGCTAGGATAAACCACCTCGAGGTTCCATTAGTGTTACCCCACATCATCCTTTACTCTCTTGCTTGGAGAAGATACAGAGGACTTTAAATGGTAACAAGATGCAAGAAAATTCATAATCCATTGTTAAACATTCCATGAAATAGCTGTATCGGAGTGGAGGGAAGGTAGGAGGAGAGAGGAGTAGTGGTTGATTGGGCATGACCTCGATATGAATAGATGCTTCCAATCAGGATTAAGATTCTATTGTGCTAGGAACTGTATAAACACAGAGGGTAGACGTTCTCTCTTGTATTATCTATACTAGTTAAATCATACTTTCTGAAGCAAAATAATTTGCCATTTTTTTTTCTAGTACATTGAAATCTGATTAAATAATTTCCCCTTTTCAGCTAAATCTTTGTCTACTGTGATGAGCAGATTGGAATTTTTATCCAAACAAAGGGGGTAAGTTTGTTTATGCGTTAAATGTAAATGAAACAGAACTACCTCAAATCCAGTGAGAATTACCATATGGATGACTTAACATTTTGTTAACTTTCTTGGATTGGCATTCTAATGGGCTATGTTATGTGGAACAAAAAGAGGATACGTAACTGTGTCCTCTTAATGAGTTATTTGTGGCATTCTTAGAAGTGGTTGTTCTGGTGGGGTTGAGGAAGCCATGCGAAGACTAAGGTAAATATTTGCTAAACACATTAATAATGCAAATCACAGAAGAGAAGACCAAAAGTACGTTCTCTAGTTGGATAGTTATCAGATGCTAAGCCAAGGAACAGCTATTTTAGAGCGGTAAACATTTCCAAATAAAATAAACTGGCCTTCTTTCTTCACACAACAAAACTTCCAGGTATATGATGCTTTTTCCTTTTCTGTAGGTTGAAATCTCACATAAGCCCCAATGGGACAGCTTGCTATTTAACATCAGACATGTTCTATGTAGAAGTTCAGTTGGAGAAAGATGGAAAGGTGATAGATGTAAAATTGGCTCACCCTGGAGAAGCTCCTGTGGTAAAGTTGATCTGTTTTCTTTTTTTTTATCATGCTTCTTGTGTAACAAAACATAATCTTGTTTTTATGGCTTTTTTCTGAAAGTGACTCATAATGGGATCTTTGTAACTGGCTGGAAAAACACCAAATAAGATACTTGGAATCCTTTTTAGCATTTTAAAGGACAGTGATTCAACAGGTAGGCAGGCTGAGCTATTCTCCTAGTTAGGTAATGTTTTTGTACTGCATTTTACATCTTCACAGTACTATAATGTGTTGTAGGGAGCTCTTGTGAGTTTGTTAAAATTCTACCACCAAGCATAAGGGAAGAGGGGTGATTTCTCTGCTTCATACTTCCTCTTTAAATATTGCTACATCCAGACCTTCCCCAGATATCTATCCCTTCTTAAAGCCCTACAAAAGTTATGTTCAACATACTAAATATATTCCTCAGGTGCTAAGAATTCCAGTAAAGTGCAGTTTAATATGTATTCCCAGAGGGGGTATTTTAATTATTGTGAGAATTTCTCAGACATCTTCAATACACGTGCACACATTCCTGCTAATGGGGATTATTACAGGGGAATCTTTTTTTTTTTTTTTTTTTTTCCCTGGGAGTTCCTTGTTAAAATATTGATAGAACATCACTGTGTACTACAAGCATTGGTGCTGCTGTTTGTTATTAGGCGAAACAACCTGCAGGGTAGTGTGGAGAAACTTGTGCTGCCGCTGCCAGTGCTACTGTTCTGAGGCTAAATGGAAGTGTGGAAGACTTCAGGGGAGTCAGCCCAAAAATCTGAAAAGAATACAAATTAACTCAAAATAAACTGGAACAAATGTGTCTCGCGAGGAAAATCTGTCATTTATGATGGGTTATCTTATTAAGAATGGAAGTACATATTCAGAGAACCGCACCACAATAGTTGCCAATAAAAAAACTAGCAAATGGATTTTAGAAATAGAATTTATCAAATGAGTTATCTTGGGTAGTTATCAGTCACACAGCCATTCTCTTTTCCTAGTATTCTCATATTAAGATTCTGGCATAACTAACTATATAATATGACTTTGATTTCTGGGAGGAAATTATTGTTGAGTAAAATAATGAAGAATGTTATTGTCACCAGTAAAATGTTTACAGAGGTATTTCATAAAGGCTGCTAGAAAAGTTTGACCTTTTTTATTTTATTTATTTATTTATTTATTTTCTCTAGGTTTGTGATGACCTAGTGCAGCTTCTAAGGTATAGACTTGCTTAGAATTCCTTGGCTGATTAAAGGGAATTATTTAATAGTCCTGAACCTATTTTGAAAATAATGTCTGAAACATTTAAGTTAGCATTGTATTTTAAAGGGAATAGTACAAGAGTTTTCTCTTCTAAATATCCTAATATCAGGAAGCTACATATTGCTGAAAACTTGAATTTTTTTTTAAAAATAATTTTATATTTTTAAGTATGAAACCAGAAAGTGATTGATAAGAAATTAAAACAATGTCCTTGTTTAAACATATCTATATTAAAAATATAAAAAAATCCGCTTTAATGCTTCATATTAGAGGGCTTTTTTGTTTTTTTAATTCTTTATAGTCTGTAAACTAAAGGGGAGGAAATACAAACACAGCTTAGAAAATAACTGCAGGGAAAAGGTATGTTCACTTCTGGAGTGCAAGCTTCTGTAAGCAGATGCGGCTCCATTAAATTTAACAATGTGTATTGGCTCTTTCTATCAGCTGAACACATGTAATATGTGTGCTTATCTTATAAGGACTGCAGGGCTACATAACACAATTTAAACCCTTGCTTATTAAAGAGTGGACAATACATAAAAAATTGTACAAACTGGTTTTTGGCTAGTAATGAAACATATGGATTCTTAAAATGATTTTCCAAATATTATTGCTATATAGATTAGCTTTTGTTGTATTCAGACCCTGAACTGACACTCCCTCGATTTTTTCCCCCCCCCCCCTTTTTTTTTTTTCAGTTCTTCATCAATCTTCTACTGTGGCAGTGCAAATAAATCAGAATAATCTGTTTCTTTTTCATCATGTAAAGGGGAGAAAGGGTCTTCACATTCCCACTAGTGATATTTCTAGAGGATGTTGTGCAATGGATTTAAAAATTCTTATTGCCAAATATTTCTTGACCTGTTCCAAACATTTCCTGTTCCAAGTGACCTTCATTTTAAAGACCAGCTGAAAAGCTCATTAGATTTTAAAATATACTTAAAAAACAAATTTGGTCAACTGCTCTTTCCAATGAGTATATTTCAGTGGCTGTGGTATCTCACATAAGTTTTCTACTGGAATAAAAAGGACAAGGATGGGTGGGAAATGGACAGAGGTATCCTCTTTCTTCCTTCTACTTGAGGGCCTGCATTGCACATTGGTCATCTTAAACTCTATTTGTCTCAAACTGAACGATTAGCATCTCTAATTTCATAATATAGCTAGCTGAGTTCAAAACTTTCTTTTTCTCACTCACCTTTGGTAGTAGTACCTTTATAAAGTGCATCAAACATTTTGCTCCCAATTATGATCTTAAAAGGTGATGTGTAGTTACAATATGTAGGGATAAGGCGGAAAGTACACTAAACCACCCCGTTAGAGTATACCATTCAATCTAACTCCATCTCAGATATTCATTACTTTATGGTCTTTAATTGGCTAATGGTGGACCCTATTAAGTAGTATTACATTTAATGTAATAATACTTCTCCATTTTTATAACATCTTACATTTGTGGGCCTCAAACCACTGGTGAAATAAGATTAACAAATGTGCCTGTGAAGTACGGAAGTATTGCTATCCCCATGTTCTAGATGGGAAAACTGAGGCAGAGATAAATTTAAATGGTTTGCTTAAGTTTCTGGTTGGAGAGAGAACTTGGTCTGGTGGTGAAGTCAGGAGATTGAGTCCTATTCCTGGCCCTAACGCTGACTTGTTGTGTATCCTTGGGCAAGTTGCTTATCCTCGGTGTTTCAATTTACCCATTCAGACTGTTTTAAAAATTTGTCTATTTCACAAGGGTGTTATGGATCTAGTGTGAATAGAGATCCTGGAGATCTTTTGATGAAAGAACTATCTATGGGTTCATTGTATTATGGGGGAGTGTAGTGCACGACTAACTGTATTGAAATGTCAAGAAGTGCTGTTCCTAGCTGATAAGTTACATCTCCAGCTGTCAGATACGTATACCATGCCTGTTGATTGCTTTCAGTGATGCATACTTAAGTAATGTCAAATTTAATTGCATTGCTTTGTGCCTGAGTCAAGTCACATTTCCTGATATATTCTTAAAAAGAAAAAATTCTTAACAACGTTGTGAAATGCTAAATATTACAACCAGGTTTACGTCACTGTCTCTATGCACTGTATGAAATATTTCCACCTCACTATATAAAGCTGTATGGTGTGTTTCATTCATCTTTTGGTATTTTGGCTGTAATAATTGTTCTTTATTGTTAGGATGAAGAATTATGATGCCTTTGGAAAGATTCTAGAAGGCCTGTTAAATCTGTATCAAATTCCAGGAAATAGGTTGTATCTCTTAAATATAATTTAGCTTTTATTTGTCAATTATTTAATTCTTAATAATCCGTATTCTCTTTCCTAGTGACATGAAAGCTAAGGTATATCTTGCCTTGCAATCTTTGGAAAAAGATCTCTATTCAATGTCCCTTCTGTACAGGTAATCTTGAGTACATAGTGCCTTTGGTTTTATTCTTTTTGCAATATGAAATTATGAAATTGGTATAATAGAATTGCTCACAGCAGTATACATGGATATTGGGTTTTCTCCCAATGGGAAGCTAGAAATCTTTGCCTTGGTGCAGTCTTTCTAGGGGTCCCAGCTTTCTAGGGGACCTCAGGAGGTCATCTAATCCAACCCCCCGCTCAAAGCAGGACCAACCCTAACTAAATCATCCTAGCCAGGGCTTTGTCAAGCCAGGCCTTAAAAACCTCTAAGGATGGAGATTCCACTACCTTCCTAGGTAACCCCTTCCAGTGCTTCACCACCCTCCTAGTGAAATAGTTTTTCCTAATATCCAACCTAGACCTCCCCCACTGCAACTTGAGAGCTTTGCTTCTTGTTCTGTCATCTGCCACCACTGAGAGCACCCTAGCTCCCTCCTCTTTGGAACCCCACTTCAGGTAGTTGAAGGCTGCTATCAAATCCCCCCCCCCCCCGCTCTCTTCTCTTCTGCAGATTAAATTAGCCCAGTTCCCTCAGCTTCTTTTCGTAAGTCATCTGCCCCAGCCCCCTAATCATTTTCGTTGCCCTCCGCTGGACTCTTTCCAATTTGTCCACATCTTTTCTGTAGTGTGTGTGGGGGGAGGGGGGGGGGAAGGTGCCCAAAACTGAACACAATACTCCAGATGTGGCCTCAGCAGTACTGAATAGAGGGGAATAATCACTTTCCTCGATCCGCTGGCAGTGTTCCTACTAATGCAGTCCATTAGCCTTCTTGGCAGCAAGGGCACACTGTTGACTTGTATCCAGCTTCTCGTTCACTGTAGACTCCAGGTCCTTTTCTGCAGAACTGTGATTTAGCCAGTTGGTCCCCAGCCTGTAGCAGTACATGGGATTCTTTCGTCCTAAGTGCAGGACTCTGCACTTGTCCTTGTTTAGCCTCATCAGATTTATTTTGGCCCAATCCTCCAATTTGTCTAGGTCACTCTGGACCCTATCTCTCCCCCCCAGTTTAGTGTCCTCTGCGAACTTGCTGAGGGTGCAATCCATCCCATCATCCAGATCATTAATGAAGATGTTGAACAAAACCAATCCCTGGGGCACTTCGCTTGATGCCAACTAGACATTGAGCCGTTGATAACTACCCGTTGAGCCCGACGGTCTAGCCAGCTTTCTGTTCTCCCTCCTTTGTAGTTGGGTTTGCTTTCTTTATTGGTCACAGCTGTGGGTGCATGCCTCCACAACTGGCAGTTCTAGCAGACGTGTGGGGGTATGGTCATCTGATTGCCTATAAGTGGGAAAGACTCTTCTCCCTTCTGCCTATGCTCAGTAAAGCGTTCGTAAACCACATTTGTAAACCCTTATGGCCAAAGCCCAGCCTTGGCTAGTGAAGGTTACTTCTCTTGACAGAAAATTGGCATTTCTATCCAAACTTCTTGCTCAATGTTGTAACCAGAAAGCTTATGGTTGTAATGACAGGTACCATTTCATTATCCTCGGGTTTGCCTCTTTCATTACGTTCAGTCAGTGCAAGGGGCCATGATCGGTAACTAATATGAATTGGTTTCTTAGGAGCTAGTACTGTGGTCTCTCTATCGCTCACTTGTCGGCCAAGTATTCCTTTTGTATCACCAAGTATACCTTCTTGTGAGGAAAGAGTTTCCAGCTGATGTATGCTATCAGGTGTCCTCCTCCATCTACCTCTTGGGAAAGACTACCTCTAGTCCTACCTCTGATGCATCTATTTGCAATATGAATTGCTTCCCGAAGTTTGGAAATACAACACTGGGTGTCTGTAGAGTATGCCCTTTCACTCTTGAAAGGCCCTTTCCCAGGTGGGCACCCATAAAACCTGTCTTAGGGGTTGTCCCTGGTTAGATCAGTTAGCGGGACTGCTATGTTGTTGAAATGTGGTATGAACTGACAGTAGTAGGCAGCTATACCTAGGGAGGCCCAGACTTGGCAGTGAGGGTCTTGTAGGCCTGTAAGGCATGAATCTTAGCCACCAATGGGCAGATTTATTGTCCGCCAACCATGTGCCCTAGATAACGGGCTTCCTGTTTTCTTATCGTGCATTTAGCGGAGTTAGCCATTAACTTGACTTCCCTCAGGGATTGGAGAATGGAGGCTACCTTATTCAGATGGGAATCCCAATTCTTGCTATAAATGACTGTCATTCAAGTACACTACCACATCAACTGTTGAAAAGTAGCTGCTTTCCCATGTAATCTGGAGGGCGTTGTCTTAAAATGAAATATGCCAAGCAGCATAGAAAAGCGGTCTTCTCCCGAGAGTCCGGCCTTAAGGGGATCTGCTAGTACTCCTTCATCAAATCCAGAGTGGTAATATACTGGTTGGGAGAAGCCTAGTACAAGAGTTCATCTACCCATAGCATGGGGTAGGCATCAGATTTTGGAACTGCATTCACCTCTCTGAAGTCTATATAGAAATGCAGTGAGCAGACCGGCTTTAGAATCAGCACAATAGGACTCCTCCAGTCACTTTGGGATTCCTCTATTACCCCAAGTTCTAACATGGTCTTGAGCTCTTTCTTGATGGTTCCCATCAATTTGTTGGGGATTGTTCACAGCCCTTCCTGTATTACTTTAACAGGTTCTATATTAATGTGATGGTGGGGCATGGACGTCTTTGCAGGGTGATGCTGAGAATACTTTTGGAAAAGCGGCCACCAGTTGGAATGCCTGTTCCTTTTTGCTTCAGGTTTAGGCTTTCTGAGGGGCACTGAGCTTTCTTTTAGGTAGTCATTAATTTAGGGTACCAGTTCTGGTTCCTCAGCATGATGAAGAGGTTTGCCCTGGCTCTCCAGGGCTTCAGCAAATTTACATGGTAAACTTGTTCCTCCCCCCCCCCTCCTCCCGGGTTGTCTGACTAAATAGTCCATGGTTCCTACCTTCTTTATCACCTTATAAGGACCTTGCCGCTTGGAAGTAGTAGTAGAACTCTGCCTGGCTGGGAGGCATGCATTTGTGCCCCTTTCTTATAATGTTGTTGTTCCTATGCTTCTCTGAGGCTTTCTCTAGCCTATGCCCCCATAAACTCCAATCACTCCCATAACTTTAAGACAGAATTGTACTATGTTTTCAGCTCTTGGAGCCTGGCTTTTCCATGTTTCCCATACCAGGTCTCGTATGCCTGTTGCCCAGATAGCAGTTTGCATGGTGATGCTTGAGGTATTTCCCTGACGGTGGAGAGTAGGGTCAAGAGTAGTTGGTCCCAATGTCGTGGGCCTGGATAATGAATTTCTTGAGCATTCTCCTGAGTGTCTGATTAAATGTTTCCACTAGGCCATCCATCTGCGGATGGTACACAGATGAGCATAATGCTTTGACTTTCAGTAGTTCCCAGACCTCTCTGATCAGCCAGGATGTGAAATTTGTTCCCTGGTCTGTCAGGATCTCTTTGGGAATCTCTACCCGTGTGAAGATAGCGATAGTCTTGGCATTCGTTCACTGGAGTGGCATGGCTGCCAGGTAGTAGGTGGCATAGTCTACAATAACAAGTATATGTTAGTGCCCAAAGGCGCTCTTCTGTAGGGGATCTATAAGCAGAGCCAGTGCTAGGCATAAGTAGATTAAGCAATTGCTTAGGGCCCCGAGCGTCTTAAGGGGGCCCCCGAACTTGCCTGTTTTAGTATTGTGTGTGTTGGCGGGGCAAACATATTCCTGCTTAGGGCCCCCAATAGATTAGCAGAGGCTCTGCCTATAAGATCAGTTCCTACTCATTCAAATGAGGTCCCCTTCAAAGGAAGGGATACTAATAGAGCCTGCTTGACTTGCTTAGTGGCCACTAATTTAGCATTTGGGGTATGATGCACAGAAATTCTTGACTTCTTTAAGAACCCCTGGCCAAGAGTATCAGGCCAGGATCCTAGAATGTATCTTGTCCTGCACATGGTGTTGTGTGTGCTAAATTTAGACGCTTGCGATGATATACCTGGGGTATTAGTAGTTCCGTCCATATCTCCTGGTCTACGCAGTACAACAAGTCTGCCTTAAAGGCAAAATGGGGATATTCCTGTGTCCTCAGGGGATCCACCCTTTCATAGTCTATCACTGCTACTTGTTGTCTATAGCAGTAACAGGTTATCGAGTCTGTCCTTTTGTCTTCTAGCAGCTTGGAGGAAGCATCCTCCTTCCAACTTTCACTAGGCCTTTGTTCCTGTGTAGGTTGGGGCGAGAGGCTGGTGGGATGCCTAAAATGGTGTGTTTGCTATTTCAGGGAAATCTTACCCACAGACCCTGAGAGGGCCGCCTGTAACCTATCCTGTCCAGAAACCAGTCAGCTGCCTGTGGTTTACCCAATAAGGCCATCCTGATTTGTTCATAGTTCTGGGCACTGCATCGTCAAGTCTGCTGCCTGGACATCCCCAATGAGGAGTGGAGCAAGCTGATTGCCCACGGGGCTGGGGACGATTGAGAGGCCATGGCCACCCTTTCAAAAGTTACCAAGAATGACTCTGGGTCATCGTTTGTTAACATTTTGGAAAGTGTCTGGACTGGAATGGCTCCCCTGAAATGTGGGAGACACATTTCCTCTAGGGGGGGAGCCTTGAGAAGCAGCAGTTGGTAATAGTTCTGCCATCTGTTGCTACAACTGTTGCTGGTCTGGTGCCATCTGTTCAAACAGTTGTTGCTGTGTCTGCTGTTCTGAGTCAGCCAGCCATTGCTGGAGCTGATTTACCTCCATAGCTCGTGTGTATATAAATATATAACTACTTTTTAAGCTTCCCTCTTCTGCAGGGACAGTTGAGGTAGGGTTACCATCCGTCCGGGTTTCCCCGGACATGTCTGGCTTTTTCAGCCTTAAATGGCCTTCCGGGGGGGATTTCTAATGAAGTAGAAATGTCCGGGATTTCCCCTCCTGCGGAGTGCGGCGCGGCTGATTGGACGCCTGGCCTGATTGAAAGCCGCTCGCAGCCACTAGGGCCTCTAGCAGCCAGAGTCCCTCCCCCTTCCCCGCTCCCTCCTTCCCCACAGAGCAGCGCGGAAGTGTTTAGTCCACGTGGAGCCTGCATTTCTCCCTCTGCCGGGTGAGCGGGGGGAGCAGGGCAGGCGGCGGCGGGGTGTGTGTGTGTCGAGGCTGCAGGAGGGGGGGTGTAGAGGCTGCAGGGTGAGTGGGGAGCAGGGGGCACAGAGGCTGCAGGGGCGGGGGGGGGGC
>NW_020664533.1:795572-919370 GCF_002925995.2 Terrapene triunguis | reverse complement strand
GGGGGGGGGGGGGGGGGGGGGGTGCAGAGGCTGCAGGGTGAGGAGGAGCAGGGCAGGCAAGCAAGGGCATAGAGGCTGCAGGGGCTGCGGGGCGAGTGGGGAGCAGGGAAGCACTTAGCAACCCCCAACCAAGATCAGAGCGGGAGGGAGGAGGGGGAATGCGGGGTGCTTAGAGGAGGGGGCAGAGTTGGGGCAGGGACTTTGGGGAAGTGGTTGGAATGAGGGCGGAGATGGGGTGGGGTTGGGGCGGGGCCGGGGGCAGGGAAGGGGCGGAGTTGGGGCAGGGCCGGGGGCAGGACCGGGGCCCCGTGGAGTGTCCTCTTTTTTAAATGTTTGAATATGGTAACCCTAGTTGAGGTCAATCACCAATTCTGGTACCACATTGTTGACTGCCCTTGTTGCAGTCTCTCTAAGGGTTCCAGCTTTCTCCGAACTGGTCCCCTTCAATTTGCCTCCCATTAGACCTGTCCATAAATTAACCTAAATTGAGTCTATCAGCCCTTAAACTCCAGGTTTGCAGTTGTCTTTTGTCTCCTTTGTCCAGTTTCTTAGAGGCAGCCTGGTGTGAGACTGTTGCCCCTCCGCTATCTCAGACCTTTCTGCCTCCCTTTTCCTCTGTGTTCTTCCTCTTTTATAGCTGGGCTTGTTTTCTTTATTGGCCCACTTGTGGGTTCATGCCTTGGCAACTGCGCAGGGGTATGGACAGCCTGATTGCCTGTAAACAGGGAAGTCTCTTCTCCCATCTGCCTATGCATGGTATGGGGTTTGTAAACTACAAATGGGCATTCTGAAATGAAGACAGACATATGGCCAGATCCTCAGCTGGTTTAAGCTCCATTGATTTTGAAAACAAAGTGATTTATGCCAGCTTAATATGTGGCTCGGTGTTTAGTGAAATGGGGTTGCAAATTATTCATATTAAAATTGCACTGTATCTCACCCTGTTGCAGTCCAAATGCATAACTTGTCTGTTTGTCCAGTTTTCAGACTTGCATGTCTGAGAGACAAGGGGTGGGTGAGGTAATATCTTTTATTAGACCAACTTTATTAAATTGGTCCAATAAAAGATATTGCCTCACCTACCTGGTCTCTCTAATATCCTTGGACCAACACAGCTCCAACACCACTGCATGTCTGAGACAGACTTGGCTATGCCATGAACTATAATCTTCCCTGTCATTGTGCTTGGTAAACTGTCCCCTCCTATAGGTGTAGTTCCCAGTTTGGGACCAGCAGTAGGGCTTTTTCTCTTTTGGTGGGGGCCACCTGGCTGCAGTGTCTGAATTTTGGGAACAGGGTGCAAGGAGGTGTCATAAGTAAAAATGCCTTAAGTGTGAGATTCTCTGTGGGAATCAGGAGTTGTGGTTATAAGTTTCAAGATAGGGAAAGATAGGTTAAAGCTTCCACAATGTCTAAACTTCCACTGTGACTAAGCTAAGCTAGAGAAAGAGAAAAATAAGCTAGAGCAGTGGTTCTCAACCAGGGGTATGTTTACCCCATGGCTACTTAGAGGTCTTTCAGGGGGTACTCAACTCATCTAGATCAGTGTTTCTCAACCTGGGGCTTGCAGCCCCAAGGGTGGTCATGGGATAGGTTTAGGAAGGTAACAAATGCAGGGCCGGCATGAGGAGGTGACAAGCAGGGCAACTGCCCAGGGCCCCACGCCATAGGGACCCCCTGCGAAGCTAAGTTACATGCTTCAGCCCCAGGTGGTAGGGCTTCAGCTTCACTGCCTGGCGGCAGGGCTTGGGCTCCAGTCCTGGGGCGGCAGGCCTTATGCTTCAGGCTCACATTTTAGTATGATACTTAAGTACAATATTTATATTCCAATTGATTTATTTTATAATTATATGGTAAAACTGAAAAAGTAGGCAATTTTTCAGGAATAGCGAGCTACGTAGCTTTTGGGGCCTCACATTCTATCCAAGTTCTAGCAATGAGATTGGAGGTGGCTAAGGAAAAACTTGCCACCAGACCAGTTTACACCCTCTGGAATTTGTTGAACAAATTCCCCCTGTTCCAGAAGCATGTGTGTGCGTGGCGGACTGGGAAAGAGAGGGTGGTGCCTGTGACACTAAGCACCCCTGTGTTCACACCCTACACACTATCGTAATAATCTTTGTACAAAATATGCCTTGAAGGGTATAATTTGAAAACACAGGGCAATAACATCATGGAAAAATATATGTAGCAACATTTATATGTATAGTTATGAAATCCCCCTGTACATAGGTGCCAACTTCCCCAGTTCCTGGGGGGTGCTCAACTCCAGTTCCCGCTCCCACCCCTGCTCTTCCCCCAAGTCCCCCCCACTTCTTCCTGCCCCCACTCCTCCCTCTTCTCTCCCCTCCTCCCCCACCTCCTGAATGCCCCTGAATAGCTGATTGTGGCAGGCAGGAGGCATTGGGAGGGAGGTGGAGGAGCTGATCTGCGGGGCTGCCAGTGGGTGCTGAGCACCCACTTTTTTTTTACGTGGGTGCTCTGGGGCTGAAGCACCCACGGAGTCGGCACCTATGCCCCTATATGTGGTTATTAGAACATGTTCAAAACCACACAGCCCTGCCTAGGCAGAAGTTGTTAAATAGGTCTATCCTAAACAAAGGAATGTGTGTCTACTTCAATTTACATATAAGTAATAAACAGGGTCCTCCAGAAAACATGGGGAGGAGATGGCAGGAGACAAAGCAAATTTGCATTTCAGCAAAGACAGGTGAAGAGAGAGCATAGAGCCTCCTTCACCACCAGTCTGCCTGTCACCTTCTTTACCACTTGAATAAACTTTACTTTGATGGGTAACCTTCAAAAGAATCCACTTCAAAGGTTCAGTGGACTATAAAAGAGAGGGGCAGAGAATCTCAAGTTATGTCTCTTACCTTTGGGGTACTACTAGAGATCCTGACCCAGGAAAGGGATAGTCACCATCTTGCTGGAAGACTGTAGGTGAGAAAAGCTATCTTAAACAAACCCTGATCCAAAACCTGCTAGATTGTTTATTTGACTTTTAGATGCATATTTTCACTTTTATTTGCTGGTAACCATTTCTAACTTTATCTCTTATACTTGAATTCACTTAAAATCCTATCTTCTTTTTTAATAAACATGTTTCATATTTTTTAATATAAACCAATCCAGTGCTGTGTTTAAACTGAACTGTTCGGTAATTCCAGTTAAAGTGGCAGACTGTTGACTATCAACTCTTTACAGGAGCAACAGTTCTTAATACCTAAACTGTCCAAGAGAGTAGTATACGGTGCAGAAGACACGTTTTTGGGTAAATTGAGGACTGAGTGTGTGTTGGGGTCACCCTGCAAGTAGTAACCAAGGCTGCTAGAAGCCAGAGTATGACTGGTTTGTTGCTGACAGGCTGCTGGACCGGAGCTGTAGCTATGCTCAGACACTCAAGGTGTGACCTGCATGCTGGCAGGCAGTTTGTGAGCAGCCCAGGTTGGGAGCTACAAGAGCAAAGCATTGTGAGGCACCCAAGATTTCAGGGCAGGTGGTGATGCAACTCTTCTTTGGTCTGGATTGCACCCCAGAATGTGACTGAGCCTCCTTCCTGGGAGCCCTGAAAATTGAAGATACTATTCTGGAGACTTGTCTACTTAACTAGCTTCATCAAACAAGGCCCTGCTGTAATGTGAGAACGTACAATTAGACTCTTTTTGCATAGTGTTTCCTTATTAAGAATGGTCATTTCTTTTCTTTTTGAACTAACATGCCATGTCCTCACTAGTCACAAATCTGTCAGCAAATATCCTGAGCAGTTAACTGTGAATTGCTGAGTAAGTTATTTGTACAGCTGAGTAGATCTTTCAGCCTGTTACCATTTTGCAGCTCATTATTTAATACTTGCACTGTATGTGGGTTGATGTGTGAGAGTCTCATTTGAGTTCCAGTTTATCCAAGTCACTTATTCATACTTCCTCCCACCTTGCCCTTGCAGTAGTCTGTGTCTGTCGTTCCAGTATTTTCATCACCCCTCCCTTTAGAGCCAGGGGTGTACAAAACCAAAACATGTCAAATTTTAAATATGCAGCAAGCCTAGACAAGGGAGCAGAGTGGGCTCCAGCTGAAGCTGGAAATCCAAGCATTAAGGTTGTGCATGATGCCACTGAGAGACATAGGGCAGTAGTGAGTTGCCTGAGAGAGAATTTCTGAAAACTATCATAGAACTGCACAAAACCTAAAGCCAAGGCAATCAAAAGAGAAGAGCGAATATTTAATGGAATGAAATGGCTTTATATTGATTTAAATAGCACTGTCACTCTAGAGCCACTGATCAGTGTGTATTTTGTAAAAAATTAGAACACAGGATGCAAACAGAGTTACTGAAGTACTTCATGGAAAAGCAGGACACCTTGTGCAAAGAACTGGAGGTAATTTTTTTTTTTTTTTTTTTTTTTTTTTAGATTTAATAAAACAACCCCCAACTTGAGTAAATGGTGTACCCACAGCAAAGATCCTTCAGTACTGAGCTGCATCATTAGCTATATTTATTATTTGTATTGAAGTAATGCCTGACGGGGGTTCTGTATTCCCAGGCACTGTACATTTACAGTAATGGAAAGATGCTCTGGGGACCATAGAGCTAGCAATATATTCCAGCAGCCTGATATCATACCAGCTTAAAAACCGTGCTAGTAATTTTCTGATGTCATGTGGGGAATTTTGGGAGTAACTATGAGACTCTCCATAGTTGCAAAAGAGATACTGTTGCTTGCCTAAAAGGGGGACTAACTTGAACTGATGGGTTTTAGCACCTTGTTCTAGATCATCGTAAATTGTAGTCAACAGGGGCCTTGGGCTTTAACTCTCAGAATTCAGACATTTTCACAGAACGTATCTTCAATACACACTTTTGCTATGCTGAGCCATGTGAAAGTCCCTTGTCTATGTATTATTGCTTTCTTTCCTCCCCAGAGCAGATGAGTTAATTTTTAAGAAACTTTGCCTATTTGTGTATTCCAGTTGGATGTTCTTTCCAAATTCTAACATTTAAATACTTGTATTAAGAAGAGAGATTAAAATATTGCTAAATTAAGTCTTTTCCAGTCTGAATATGAGGCTGTATAACAATTGAAGTATAATATACCTTTCAAAAGATTAGATTAAATTGATTCTATACATTTTTCTCATTGAGATTTTAGCAGTAAAATATAATTCAATACTATAATGACTTGAAAATTACTTACAAATATAATTTAAGTTTTTACATTTATACCCAGTTCTCTCAAGGATTTTTTTTTATTGCCAGCTCAAAATTGATGTTTTGTAGTAAAAAATTGTAATTTTTAATTCCACTTCAGGAACCCCTATGAACATTGAATATTATCTATCTCCATATCAAGTTCTGGAAGAAGAGCTGAATCCTGGTAAAAATGGATAAACAGTAAAAATTAAAATAGTGTTAGCTTATTTTTTTGAACTGGAATTTAGTTTTTACAATTGTAGTCTGAAAAGAATCCAGTGTACTTAAAGGGTGAACTCACATGGTGCAGTAACTATCTTTCTACAATACGAGTTTCCTTTCGAGCAGAAGATCGCTAAATGGAATTGGAAACAATTTAAGGTTTCACTACATCCAAGTTCATATGCAAGATGGTTCCTTGTAAGTGGAACAACTAGAATGACATTTCTGTATCCTTTGGTTCTTCATGATTGGCACTAAGGTGGGAACAAATTAATTTGTAAACTGCTTGTTTAGCAGAGTCCAGAAAGATGCATGCAATTTGTGGCAAACAAAGCCCTGTGATGCACTTATTTAGTGCAGGGACATGATTGTTCAGGAAACTGGAGACTTTGCCACTTCTAGGTTGCTGGTACTAATTAAGACCTGCATGGTAGCAACCAAAAGTCATTCAGTGACCTGTATGAAATGAACTGGTGATCCTTTGGTTCTTAATGAAGACATGCTCATGTCACAAAAGAGCGTCAGCTATAATGGTCAAACTGGCATCATTGGCAATCTGGGTTAAGGCAATCTTTGGCTAGGTGATGGAGATCTTGCATTGTAGCTGTCTAGGTTGTGCCTGCACTATAGATGACTGGAAGACATCAGGCCTTCTAGTCTGGCACCTTTCACCAGCAGTATGTTCATCTATATTTTCATAAGGGAAAAAAATGCACTGACTCATACCTGTCTTCTTTCTTCCCTCAGGCTCCCAAGTATGTGGAACAAAAGTATTTGTAACGGTTGGAAGTTCAAACACAACACACAAACTTCCCATTTCTCCATTAATTGTGGATTCTCAGGCAGGAGATGGGTGAGATTCAAAGGCACTATTGACATTTCTGAACATATAAATGGATTTTCAAATCAAATGACATTGACATCATTTGTATTGATCCTATAACAGAGATGCAAACCCACTGCTAGACAAGAGCAACACTACTGTATTGATGGCATTATCCCTCTTGGGAATACTCTGCATAATCAGATGACTGTTTTCCCAAAAGAGTTTAAAATTATATCCAAGTTCATATTAACTGTATGAATTCCATGGGATCATAAATCTTAAGATCAGAAAGGACCAATGAGATGATTGTCTGACCTCCTGTACAACATAGATCATAGAACTTCATCCAGTAATTCCTGCATCAAGCTCCTAACTTTAAATATCAATTAAGTGTATTGTAATTAAATTGTGTAACATTTTAAACTGTTTGCATGACCACTCCTAGGACAGCATCATTTAATCTGACTGTCTGAACAGGTAATACAAGGGGTAGGCTTGAGGGGAAACTCCCCTCTTACCCCCACTGAAAATGAACCACACTGCACTGATTTATAGCTAGAATCCTGCCTGTTTTTGTGGCCCACCTTCCTTCTCTATCAGTCTTCATATAGACTTTGCTTTATGACATCTAGTCTATACTTGCATTTTCCAGAGGGAGATTTTTCTTGAGGTGGGAAGAGAATCATCTATACCATATGTGTGTCTTCATTTTACCCTGGGCACTAAGAATCCTTGTCACACCAGTGTCTTCTTTAACAAGCTTGCCTTTCTACCCGTTTTTCCTCAGCAACCCTGCTTTTTTACCACTTACTGATGAACTCAGCATGGATTTGTCAGCTTGCTTTTTCTTGACGTTTCATCAGCCTTTTCCTATGTCCTCATCCAGTATTCAAGAGATACAGAAGCTTACAGGCATGTTTAATTATCTGTTAGATTAAATATTTTTGAGTATTCTACATAGCTTGTTTCCTTTTTACCTCCCTCATGCTAATTTTGCAGGAGATGTGTCCAGATTTTCTACCTTCTCTGTGAAAGAAAATCCTCTGATTAGTATTCCTATCAGCTCAGATGTGATTAGCACATTATTAATGTGCTATCATGTAAATGTGACCTGACATTGGAAAATAATATGCAGAGGACCAAGAATAGAAATGACGATATAAGGAGAAAGGATAGCCTTGTGAGTAAGGCACTGGACTGGGACATCAGGATTTAATATGAAGCTATGATAGACTTCCTGTGTGATCCTGGTCAAGTTTCTGTGTATCAATTCCCAATCTGTAAAATTGGGGTAAACACTTCCCTATCTTCTTTATGATGACTGTTTGTTTGTAAAAATGGAATGAACATTTTCCATGTCTCATGAATAACTACAAATCAATCCAGAAATACTAATCTAAAAATTACCTGGCTTTAGGAATTTCAATTGATGGACTGAAGTTAGCTTCTCTTCATGCACTGATTGTTCAATTTACCTTTAATGATGAGTACAAGGAAGATTTGGCCGTGAATAATTCTTGTTTCTTTGTGGTATGTATGTTCTGACTTTTGATACATGCAAGTCATTTTGTTCTTATTCTTTGTCTGCATTTATGTGGTTAAGTAAACACTTTTTGTATGTCAGTAAGCAATGCCAATAGTCAGGAATCCTGACATAATTGAATGCCCATCAGGGACTATATTATTCCAATTTTTTTTAACTCTGTCAACCCCCTTACTTTTAAATAATTTAAGGCAATTTGACACCTTTATAAAGGTGATAAAGGAGACATTATTTTGTGTGTAGTAACTGGAGTCATGTCAATTGTATGTGGTGATCGTGTGTTTAAAGCATTTAGCCTAAGTAAATTTGTCTACCACTTTCCCTCTAATTCCTTCAAAAGCAGAATTTGTTAGTGACTAGTCTCAAATCTGAGATTCTCCAGTATATCCAAGATGCTTCCCAGGTAGATTTTCAGTTTTAAAATCTTTAGCATAGATCATGTCACTCCATTTTAAATCTGATTAAAAATGGAATTTCCTACTGCATAACAGTAAGAGTAGTGAATTTACTATTTGTTATAGTCTTTATTACAATGAGTGGCAGAAAGAATGTAAAAAATTAGTCACTCCTTTAGTTAATCAGATTATACATAAATTTAACTGATTTCTTTTTGAAATGTTTTTTGTGTTTTTTGTTTTGTGGTACATAGTGGTTAAAAACAATAGTTTCATAGTTAGTATTATGATCGCTCCTAGACTGAGGCTATTTTGCATATTTAGAAATTACTTGAAAATAACCTTAAATATAAATTTTAAAGACTGCCGAGATTTAGTACTGGTGTAAGATGTTGGCAGGACAGCCCTGGTGGGTGAAAGCCACTGTTTATCTACAAAGCAGTGGCAGGGCAAATTTCCCACATCATCTGCTTTGCTAGCATTCCTTAATTCTGAAAGGGGGAGGGGGGCAGTTGGAGAAGAGGGCACTTCCTCTACAGATAACAGGGATAACTACATGGCCTATGTAGTTCTTGGTCTCTGCAGTGTGGCTGTTTTGCAGGGCAATGGTGGGTGAGTTTTTATAATGTGATAGCTGCAACAGAGACCCACCAAAGTCCTCCTCTTTAGAGGCCACTATATATCCATTAGATGGAAATAACTTTAATCTCTACAGAGCTGTGCTGGATATGGGTGAGAGACTCTGTAGCTTATTAGCAATGCCCTAAGGCATCCAGTTTCCTACCAAGTGCTAATGTTACACGTTCAAGAACGAAGACTTTCTTTCTGGAAAAATAAGCTTATTAAATTAATTGCTGACCTTTTTGAAGATTTAAACAGGGAGGGTCTCTCCCCCTCCACCCTCCCCCCCCTTTCTGGACACACAGGTAAAATTCTACACCCGACCCTGCCCAATTGCTCCTTAATATGCACTCAGTTAAGTGCCCTGCTCTGCTCTTAAAGCAACAGCTCCCATTTGACCAAGGCAGAACCAGTAAGGTTATGTCTAGACAGCAAATGAAGGTGTGATTGTAGTGTGTCCAGGGTCTCCAGAGGGCTTGTGCTAAGGTGGGCTAAGCTGCCACATCTTCACTACCACTGTTACCTATGCTAGTGTGGATTTTCTTATGCTTGCCACAATCATACCCTCACTTGCTGCACAAATATATTCTAAAATTACATTAAAACAAATATCACATCTAAATAAACTTCCGAATATGTTTTGCAAAATAAAATTGCTTCAGCAATTATTCCAGAGTCCTTGCACTAAAAAGATTAGATCACCCTTTTCCCCTCAAATGAGTCGCTAGGTGGGTTTGAACCCACACCCTTTGTAGCTGCCCATAAACCTCTTCTAATTTAGCTGTAGGAGCAATCAATGGCAGAAACAAGTTATTTGGTAGTTGGACCACCCCTAGATGGTCCATGCAATACATGCTCTGCTAGTTGGTTACACAACTATTTGTGAGACTATGGAACACTGGGGTGACCGGGGTCCTAGTGGGGACCAGCTGTGATCAGTCAATTAGGGTGAACTGCAAAGAATGGGGGAGACAATCCCCATAAAGCTGTTGGATATTCCAATACTTAGATTTACCAAGCCAGCATAAAACAGCTTCTTTATTACCTTCCTGGTTACTCAGAAGTCCAAACACCGTTCCCTTAAAGTGATCCAGCCTCAGGCCTCCCTCCAGGTACCCACATCAAATGTGATGAAAATTTCTGTAAATCTTATTTCATCATATAAAAGAAAAGGTTCTACCAATCCCAAAGGATCAGACACATTACCTCCCAGGTTATTGAATATTCCAGATCTTATCCAAATACACACTACAGCCAATTCTTATTAACTAAACTTTATTTAAAAAAAAAAGAGAGAGAGTATGGTTAAAGGATCAATATACATACAGACATGAGTTCAATTCATTTAGGTGCAGATTCATAGCAGAGATGGTGAGCTTTGTAGTTGCATAGAGTTCTTTTAGAAATAGTTCATAGGTTATAGTCCAATGTCCAAATATCATATTCACGGTGTACTAGCATAACTGGGACTTTAGTCTTTTGACTCCAACTTCTCCTGATGAAGCCTAAGCAGATCTGAGATGACAGAATCAGGATCCAAAGATCTTTTATACAATTTCATGTCTTTTGACAAGTTGGAGTTCAAAAGGTAATTAGCATGACTTTGAAGGAGGTCCCTCACCGGTACTTGGCTATAGAATTAACATAAGGCAATTTGCTTTTTCTTCCACCATTCACAGATTATTTGCTATACACTTTAAAGAGGGATGACTACAGAGATATCCCGTGTTTACAATTCATTTAAATGCTAGGATTTTCTTTTGATCTCTGAAGTATCAGAATATAGCATAGACCGGGACTGTTGATTACATGGTCTGCCCTACTCATACATATGTAAATACACAAAAACACAAACATTATCTCCCCACATGTCTTTTGGGGGTTATTTATTTTGCAGGATGTTTAACCCTTTCTAGCCATGCATCACAACTGGTTATCAGGATTCCTGACTCTGGGAAAAGTGTGGTGAAGAGATAGCACAGCTAAGCACATTCCTTCTGAGAGGCAGTATGGGAAAGTGAATGAGATTAGGGTCTGTCAGGTGAGAGCACTCTGTTCACGGCTTGGCCTGAAATATCCTCTCTTTCTGTTGTTTTACCTGTATAATGACTGAATGATACTAACGTTTCCTAAATTAAAGGTAAAAGGCTGTTAATTTCGCTATGACCTTCACCGCCCTTATTAACAGTCCTCACAAGAACAACTGAGACTAGGGCCTTGGCTACACTTGTGAGTTACAGCGCAATAAAGCCTCCCAGAGCGCTGTACCTCATTCTCTGTCCGCACTGGCAAGGCAAGTACAGCGCTGTATCTCCATGGCTTCAGCACTGCTGGTACTCCACCTCCCCGAGAGGAGTAACGTTTGCTGCGCCTTGGCTACAACTCCCGGGTGTCAGTGTGAACGAGGAGTTAACTTACTGTGCTGTGATAATCCCCCTATCAAGTGGCCACTCTTCTCATTGTTGTGATCGGCTGCAGGAATGCGGAAGTGCCGTTTCAGAGAGAAAAAGCAAACATTTTGCTGTTTGCTGTGAGTGAGTGAGAAGCAGGAGGGTCTGAACTTACAAGACAGCGTGCTGACACACTCTCAGCACTCCAAAAACCCACTCTCTCTCCCCCCACTCCCTGTCACACTCCACCCCCCCCTTTTGAAAAGCACGTTGCAGCCACTTGAATGCTGGGATAGCTGCCCATAATGCACCACTCCCAATGCAGCTGCAAATGTGGCCATGACAGTGCGCTGTCAGCTGTCAGTGTGGACAGACTGCAGCACTTTCCCTACTCAGCTGTACGAAGGTGGGTTTAACTCACAGCGCTGTACAGCTGCAAGTGTAGCCATACCCTAGAACTCACGGTCTTTTGGCATGAAGCTCAGTGCAGATTATCCTGTGTTAAAAGGTATTTTTGCAGGAGAGGGGCTTGGTCTCAGTTGACTCAGTTTCTGAGTGATATTTTCATTGAGGTGTGGCCAGGGATTTCAGACTTGACAGATGTGTGCCCCACAAAAGACTTTTTTGGTACCAGATCCATTGTAACATTTTAGTATCAGGACTAGCCATCTTGCCTTTCCAAGTTTCCATTCCTCACAAAAATAAGTATTTCTTCATCAGTCTCTTCCAGATTGCCCGAAGCACAGTTATTTCATAAATAAGGGCACAGAGAAATCAGGTATAACAGGAGCCCTCGTCAGTAAAATTCCATTTACCCATCCAAAGTGTGTACCTGCTATAATTGAGATTCTTCGGCATCAAGTGGCATATAACACTCTTATTGGCAGCTGTCTCTCTGAGAACACTATAAATGAAGGTAAATTGTATGTTATGAAGTTGTGTGTTTCTCTGTAATAGTCTGCTGATTTGTTTTGTATTTGTAAGTTGGATGTCCCCACCACAGCAGGTGCATTCTCCAAATCCACTGCTATTTACAAATTGTTTGAAATGACTGAATTCTTATCAGCATCCTTAGTTTTTGTGTAGGGCTCTCTGTAGGTTAAATATTTCAAGTAGCACACCTATGTCTGACCCAATATTTAGTTTCCAGAGGCAAACTGAACTGCAGAGTGACAATAATTAGATTCTGAGTTGCCAGCGTTTTGAATGGCTAGTGTATAATTCACTTAAATGGGGTTAAGTTTAAATAAACTAAGTTATTAAATGAAGTTACTGCTTTACAGATTGCTCAGAGCTGCTTTATTTTGAAGTGTCTCCACAAAAGGGCACTAGCTTTTCCATCTCATTCCAGCATCCTATGGGGGAGAGTTTAGCCTGTGGTAAGTGTGGAATATTCAACACTGCTGCTTTTTTGTGTGTGTGTGTGTGTGTGTGTGTGTGTGTGTCACGTTTACAAATATCTTTGTTCTATCAGGACATGGGTTTCAATTGTACTGTGAATCTCAATCTTCCTAAACTTTACTCTTCTGCGTGTTTATGTATATAAATAAACAGGAAATGCTTTGTTAAGGTTGCCCAGTTCAAAACAAAGTCAGGGAATGTAGAAGAATTAAGGCCCTGGTTCTGCAATGCATTGAACACGGGTATATTGAGACTGCCATACGCCCATAGAGCCCCACTGAAATCAGTGGGATGGGGCCTTATAGTTCCTACAGCAATAGTAATTGAGCTATATAAGCACATTCTGTTTATTATGGTAAATATAACCATTAAATATTAATGTTACATGTCTTAATTTCCATACTTGGATCAAAGGGAAATATTCAGGGGTTATAAATAATATTGCTAGACCTTTGTAAACACACACAATTTTGAAATGTCCATATTTTTTCCTATTCAGTGGTAGCTGATGTCTTGAGCGCCAGACAAATCAGATGCAGTCTTCATACAAATCCTCAAGATGTAACTCTAAATTGCTGCAATGACTTTATCACAAGAGTCATGGAGCGGTAAGTGTTCTACTCTAAAATGTTTGGGACACATATAAATTGTCTATTAATGGTAATTTTTATGCATATTCAGAAATAGTAAAAACTACCATCCCTATGATCAAATGAACTTGTTTATTAAAAAGTGATGGAACAAAAGATTGTCTTTAGTAAATGCAAAGTATATTTTAGTTCTCAAAGAAAGGTGTCACTTTTCTTTGCATATCATATTTATTCATTTACCCAATTTGAATTAGTGATATGTTTATTTACACTAGCACTTCTTGTGTCTGCAACTAAGACTTCTTTACAGTAGGAAGTGAGAAAACATTTTGAAAGTTAGACATTTCTTTTTATCCTCTTAAAAGGGGCCCAGTGCTCAGCTGGAAATGCATCTGTTTAGTCACACAACTGGTACAGCAGAAGTAGCTGCAGTGCAAGTTTTCCCATGCTGTCTTAGCATCATGTGCCTCCTGTGTTCTAGAGGGCACCACCTCCGGGGAGTGAGCAGTTCATTTTCCATGTCTATTCAATTCTTCCCATCTCTACTGAGATGAGGATGTTATGCTCATACAAAGCACATCTAATGGCCAGTTAGATTGAGCACGAGTGTGGAGCTGGGTTTTGTCGGTCGCAATCCGAGACTTTGCAGGACTGAACCCAGAGTTCCATGGCAAAACACCCCAGCTTTATAGTTGTAAATTCCCATTTGAGTCCATGCATTTTGCAATGTCATCCTGTAATCATTAGTCCTTAAGTGGTGTTATCATTTGATGGTTATTGTCGGGCTTCCCATCGTTATCTCTTATTTGTTGGCACCCCCGAAGGCGAGACTGCCTCACCTCTGAGGTCGTCAATGTTGCTAACATCGGATACAATGGATGTTTTCTGACTGTCTCCTGGTCTTTCCAAGTCTCTCAGTCTCTTACTTCTTCTTGACCATCTGGACATTTGTGATGGCTTTCACACCTTATCTTTTCCTGATTCACAGAAACCTTTAAAGGTATACGTACAGCAGTATTGTATATTCAGTTGAATACATTGTAAATCAAGCCTTGCTAAATCTTATAACTAAAACAATTCACATTGGGGTTTCAGGCCCTCAACATTCCTCTAATCTTCTTAACATAGATACAATAGAGAATCCTGTCTCTTACTTCCTAATTTGTAATACATATAGGAAACCATAGTAGCTTTATAACTTATTTTAAAACAAAAGGGTGACCATAAGGATTGTTCTGGTCTGTCATTCCTTTCTGCTATTCAAAAGGGGTGGCTGACAGGATGAAATCAAATCATACATTAATTCTCATAGTACATCATAAAATCCAGCTCCTACAAGGGGTCCAAACTGTGTGGGGCTGCTGTGGAATGAACATGGATAGACTAAGTGGACTGAGACCACTAATTCACTTCATCCAGGTCAATAAACAGTTGTCCAATTGGCAGTAAGTTGAATGTAGGCTGGACTTGAACCATGAATTTAAGCAACAAGATATGGGAAAACTGCTGCTGCAGCTAGAGCATTGTACATTTGAGCTCCCGCTATTGCTAATTCTGCTTCAGCTGAACCAGTACCATAGGCGCCGACTTCTGCTGGCGCCAGTGGGTGCTCGACCCCCCCCCCCCCCGCCCTTGCCCCTGCCCCCATTCCAACCCCTTCCCCAAATCATCGCCCCCGCCTCCTCCCCTGAGCGTGCCGTATTTCTGCTCCGCCCCCCCTCCCTCCCAGAGCTTGTTATGCCACGAAACAGCTGTTTTGCAGTGGCAAGCGCTGGGAGGAGAAGCAGGAATGTGGCGTGCTCAGGGGAGGAGGCGGAGGTGAGCTGAGCTGGGGCGGGAAGCTTGGCTGCTGCACCCACCAATTTTTCCCCTGGGTGCTGCAGCCCCGAAGCACCCACGGAGTCGGTGCCTATGAGTGGTACAGACAGTAGAAACCCCCTTTTTTTGTAAAAAGGCCCTACTGTGGATAATAAGTCAGGACTGAGGCGCTGTATGAAGTTTTAAAAGAATACATCGCATGAGAATTATCTAAAAACTATAGTTTTCTAATTGTAAGGTGAATGCTGTCAACTTAAGCTCTCATTAAAAGTAAAACCCTAAAACCCAAACTTGGAACTAGCTAAGGGGATATCCTAAGATATTTTTTTTTTTTTTTTTTTTAAACCAAGACTTTCATGCAGTCCTCTGGATATCTAAGAATATGAGAAGCCATATTAGCTAACTGAAGAGTTACACACACCAAGATAACTTCTGATTCAATAATCCATATTTTCCCACAGAAAAGATGGATCACTTCAGCAAGCTAGTCTGCTTTTTTTACAATGGCTGAGACTGAGTGGTTGACGTTCTCAACTCCTTCTTTTCCCCCCCTCAGTTGTATGTCTGTCCCTCTTGTCATGAGAGCTATTTTCAAGAATGCTGTCACAATGAAAGTTGATGGTGAAATACAAAATATGGAAGTTATCTCTGAGCAAAATCCTGAAGTGACCTGCAAGCAAACTACGTCTTCTAACAGTACCGGAGCAAATATTTCTGGAGCCAGCATGCAAAATTCATGTGATGGCATGGAGACAAGCAGCTCCACGGCCAGTATTGAGTGTGCGATTTGTGATATATCAGTATAACTAAAGCAAATACTCATCTGATGTTTACTGTGGTTCCATGTCACTTTTTTTGTAGTGTGATCAATAGACATTGTTTCAAGAAACAGTAGAGGAGAACTTGGCAAGATCAATACTTCTGTCTAGCAGGATTTCCTCTTAGAATTAAATCTTTTCAACCCTGCATATTGCTAAATTAAAAAAAACCAAACTTTTTTTTGAGAATATAAACGCAAATTTGAAAAGTCAAATTATCACTACTGTAGCAACCTTAATTTAACCCATCATGCATATATGGGCATGTAGTTATTTAGGTGGTGGTTGTTTGTTAAATATTTGTAGGTGTACATATAATACAACATGCAATGTGGCCAAGTTATATTGCTGTAACCTTAAGATTTTGTTTTCTTTCTTTGTGCGGTTCCATTTATTAAACCATAATGTTGCATTAACATTTTTTTTAACATGTAATTGAAAAATTTGTAAGAAAGGTGGAAGGGGAAAGGAACTATTGTTTGAAACTGTCTGCTAGTAAGCTATTTTGTGCACAAATGCAATTTGATGCAAATGAGTTTTGACTTATTTATTTGTACCAGTCCCCATGGAACTGTGTAGTAAATTAAAAGCTTTCCCCCCTCCTGTATTGGTTTAATGTCCTCTTTTTGCAAAAAGAGTTCTGGATAATAGGGGGGTATGGGTAATACAGGTGTGCAATAAAATAATTTTGCAAACAAATGGCTGTGTAATTTTTTTTTAGTTAAATTCTGCCCCATGACTTGTATTCATGAAGGATTAGCCTACTATTAGGCTTGAAAACAAACTTCAGTTGTTGGAGTACAAAAATGTTACAGCAGAATTATGGGGGTTTTGTGGGTTTTTTTGTTTTTAACTACTCTCAAATCCACTCACTGTAGGTGGTAAGCAAACCCTCCAAATTTGTTTTTGGCCTCTGACTAAACATGCTTTCAACCAGATGAAAACTTATGTAGTGGCAACTTAAAACAGGAATAGATAGTGAGAAGTCCTCCTCAGCATTCTTGTCTTGTAGGTGCTAAAATTGACTTATATAGTGAGAAATGTGCATAAGATAGTACTGAACAAATGAATACTGACTTACTAAACAAAACCAGACTTCATGCCCAGAAGAATTTGCAGTCAGCTTAAACAAAATCAACAACAGAAAGTGACAAATGCAGCATGTTAGGATAAATAAGGAGACAGCTATAAGAAATGTGGCTGGTTATGGGAGCAGTGTGTAGAAAATTGTGGCTAATATGCCTGTGGCACAGAGTCACCTGTTCAACTAGTCTCAGACCTGACAAACCCTGTAAGCAGTATATTTGGTGTGGTATTTGTCCATAAAAAGTAAAATGTAAGGTCTCTGATAAGTTGCATGCTTTCAATAATGTTCATAATTACATCATGCTGTGAGTACAGGTACTATTTAAGCATAACTAACTGGAAACAGCTGAAGGAGCAGGAAAGCATTCTTTGAAGCCTGAAAGAGTGTGATCGATTATGTCTCAGTAGAAAAGGCAGGGGAAGAAGAACAGATATGGTAACTTTATAAGAGCCGTTTTAGTAGAGGGGTATGGCCAAGTCAGATTTCAGGGAAACTGGTATGCCAAGCAGTAGGAGCAGAAAGTACCTTATAAAAGTTTAAAGAGGGAAAAGGGTGGCAATTGCATTTTTAAAAAAAATCTTATGGTGCACCATAAGGTTTTTTTAATTGAATTAAATATTAAAATGAGTTAACAAGGCCTACAATGAGGCTAAAATTTCCATCCACAAGAGACTCTGGTCCTGTGATAACCTTATTACAATATTCTAGCTTCCATTTTGGCTTTCCCCTAAGATGTAGAATAAACCTTTTTTCATTTTTGTTACCTGGTATATTTAATGCCTTAAGGATTTGCAACTCTTATGCAGATTACCTGTCCATCTAATCCAGTCTCTTGTCTCCCACAGATGGTGATAATGCTGATGTTTCAAAGGAAGATGAGAACTCTAGATATGGCAAAAAATTTAGTACCCTGCAATACCCAAAATAAGGATATGAGAGAGGGAAAATAATTCTCACCAACACAAGCAAAACCCACTTCACTCATTTGGCATGACAGGTACTATTACCCATATTTTGAATTAGGGGTCAGACACTGCTGTGCATAACCACATCAGAAGGCACAGTGAGTCTCCACAGCTTCATCCCCATCACTTCCCAAGCAAGCCACAAAATCCCCCCCTCCCCCCCTTTGTCTCTGCAGAGAGCAGCCATAGTACTCTGGCTCTGCACTTCACACAATAGTTGTGCTGCATTTTGAGTACCTTACACCTACAGCGGAACTGGCCTACATCCTCTATTGTATGTAGCCAAATGCACAATGCCATACGTGGGTGGCAATTTTTTTTTAAACCTTTGACAATCAGATGCATTACCACAAGTGGCAAAAATCATCCAAGATTTTCCTACTATATAATTGATATCCAGTGACCAACAGATTTTAAAGTGATATTCAAGATGTATGCAGTTTTGCTTAGATCCTCTTGCCTTTGCTAGTTTAAGTAGCTTTCTTGGAAAGTTACACATATAAGGTGGCAGGCACTGCTTTAGAATATGCTCAAGTACACTACAGTTCTACTTTAAACAGAGAAACTGAAGTTAACTGCCCAGTCTTAATATTTACAGCTTGATAAAATACTGGTGAGGGGAGAGCCTTTTGTGTTTTAACCTCCTGCTTCAGATGAAGTTTTGTCCTGGGTACTGTAACCAGTTTCAGTGAAGTGATGCTCTGAAAGCAGAGCTAACTACACCAGAGATTTGCGATACACAATTTGATGTAATGCAAGTCTTTGTTCTATTCTGAACAAATTAAATTGGCAAAACATCACTCAAATATTTAAACAGAAAGAAACAGGTGCTGCCTATTTCTGTATGTGCAGTTCCCACTTGTTCAAAGGAGTTCTCCACCCAGACTACCTTCTAAACCGAATAGCAATATTTATTTTATTTTTGGTACTCTAGGAGCAACTGTTTTCTAGGGATAAGACTCAGAAAAGGAACTGAATGATTCTTGAAAGAGAATATTAAAAAGGGCAAATTAAATAAATTAGAGGAAAATGTTAGATTCCTAGACAGTAGCAGACACATTAGTGCCGCTGCAGAATTAGACAGCTATGCATTTGTGTATATGAAGTACTTTCCACCTATTCAAGTTAAATTTAGGTGTGAAAGCAACTTTTTTTGCTGTTATTGCCAACAACTGAGCTATGACAGAATATGATGAGCAAGGGTTGTTTTATTAGATTTTAAAGGGAAACATTACAATCAGATCAGTACATTCCCCCATGAAATTAAATGACTAGTATGACGACCAACCTTTGAGCCACACATAAAATACAAGCCTGTCAAGTTTGTTCTTAGAATTGGATTCCATTTGGCACAAGAGAAAAGTTAACTTTCCAGTTGTTGGACATGCTGTAATATGTCCAGTGACAAGCCTAGCTGCTCTCCTAAACAGACGGTCTCTTCTTTAAGCCAAGCAAGGGTTGGCCTTTCAGAATGTGTGTGTTCTTTTGTTCTCCTACAACTGTCTGAATACAAGGAGTCAGCCCCACCGTTACTCCTGCAAGAGTTTTCACTCAACTCAGACTCATTTTCACACAGTCTTCCAGCTTCAGTTTCATCAAATTCATTCTCCACTGGAATTGTATGACTAAGGTCCATGTCCTGAACAGAATCCAGTAACTCTCCAAGGTGGGGCTGTGGACTGATAGAATTCATATACTTAAGCACACATTCTTCATACTTGCCAACTTCAGCCAGGAGGTTATTTATCTTACTCAGCAAAGCAGAAATTTGTCCATTAAGGTGACACCAAGACAAGAGTGCACTGAAAAGAAAAACAAAACAGGTGGAAATAAACGTGATTCTGAACACCTGCAGTGAGTTGCATGTTTGCTTGAGATTGGGTGAAAAGGTGACTAAAGTTAAAAAGTCATTCCATTTTTGTGTGTACATTTCATGCATGTGTGTTTCAGGAAATTTCAACAGGAAGAGCTGAATGTTCAGCCAAAAGTGTAGATTCAGATAACTCACTGAACCACTAATCTCCTGTTAATTTTAAGTGAGGAATGGGAGGTGGGCTAAGAATTACCACACTACATTTTTTTTGTTCTGAAGAATAATTGTAATAGCCAGTATCACATAGTAGTGTCTGTTGCACTGGTGGTAGTTCCAACGCAGAGTGTGATGGTTACATACTCTTGCGTCCAACAAGGGCAGAACGGTGCTCCACAAGGATGTCTCAGCTAACAGAGCCAAGAGTAAGACAAATGCTGAGGCAGGGTTCTCAGTGACAGGACCACAGTCCTTACCAGAGAAAAATCAGACTGACCTCTAGGATGACTTTTCTGATTAAAACACAAGACCAACCTTTTTGCTAAAGCCTTCCCAGGTAACAGCATTTTTTTCATGGCCAATTTAGTGCTACCTAAAAAATTATGCCTGATACTCATAGCATAGCTACAGGCATTTTAGGAATATTTTACATAATATAATCTGAAGTAAAATTTTCCAAAGCACCTAGATGACTTGGGAGTCTAAATTCGACTTAGTCAGTTTTTAAAATGGCATTTCAGCTCCAAAGTCACTTTTGAAAGTGTCTTCTCAGCATTTGACAAACAGTAGATCCAGATTTCCATATAAACACACCAAATAATCTCAAAGCTTCAACATTTACCTAAGGGTCCCTTTGAGTTGGCCACAGGTCATCATCATCTCAGCACCCTGTTTGTAACCCCGATTGAAACCCTGCTGAAGTGAAAGCTCTTTCCCAGCCTCAACACCATCCCTATAGCCTTCCTGTAAGCAAGATGAAAGGTTACTGATGTCAGTAATCCAGCTACAAGCAGAGATTATTTTACAAGAAATAATACAAGAGTTCAAGTCTATATAAACATTCAGTTTTTTTGGAATGTGTCTTTCTAATTTGGCTAGATGCATGCAAAACTTGTATACTGTACTGTCCAGCAGAAATGAGAGATTCACAAAACTAAAAGAACAAAACAAAAACTTTTCTTGATGTTTTATAAACATGGTCATTTTGACTTCCTTTTTCAGAACTATATACAGTGAGGTCAAAATAACTGACTGTACTATAAATATGTTTCTTTATTCTACACACATAGTAACATACATTAGAACAGCAATTGTCTTCTTCCATACTGCAACCTCAAATTTCAACAGCAAAAAAGTTTCAGGACCCCTTTTACCATCTAACCACAAAAAAAGGATGGTAGTCACCACCCTCAGGCTGAGAAGCTATGAATGAAAACATAGTACATCTCAGAGAGCAAGTTCTATTTTCTGCTCAAGGAAATTGGAGATGGTGGAATTTCAACTATGAAAAGATCAGATGTGGTTAAACAAGGAGCTAGCCTCAGGAGTATCTTGAAACAGCAGAATAAAGTTTCCTTGAAGAAGCCAAAATCCAGATGCCTTTTTCAAAGAACAATGCTCTGTCTAGTCCAGTGGTTTTCAACCTTTTTTCATTTGCAGATCCCTAAACAATTTCAAATGGAGGTGCAGAACCCTTTGGAAATCTTAGACACAGTCTGCAGACCCTCATGGGTCTGCGGACCACAGGTTTAAAACCATTGCTCTAGTCCCACAGCAGTACCCTCCCTAATCTAAGGCCCAGACCATAGCTTCTACCCCCGCCCCCTCCGTTATTTTGATCAGATGTTGATCACCCAAGAGTGGAAGTTTAATGTTCCCGGCACCATGACTCATAGTGATGCTCCATTATTAAGAGCTTATCCTTTGCCCATTAAAGTAAATGGCATGAAATCAAATCCTAAGAGTCTAATACAATACCAGTTGAAGTTGGAGTTTTGCCCTTCATCTCAACCCTGCAGGATTTTAGGATTTCTTTGTTAACATGAGCCTTCATAAAAATTAATTTTTTCACTGTTATTTTCACTTCTATAGGAAGGCAAACTAGAGGAATTACTATATATTGGTTACTATAGGGCTACAATGAACTACTGATTTTTAATGTGGACCTGCAATTGATTTAAGTGGTGATTTCCACTATTTTAAAAAATGCTAAAATATGGCTCATACATCTTCATTTGCCTTGTTTAATTATATCACTCAAAATTTACAAACATGATCTCCTATCATGATACAACTGGCCTGAGTCTGGACTTTGTTTTGATTAAATTCCATATCTTTCTCTCCAGCCAGATGAACCAGATACCTGATAACATATGGCATTTATAGAATCATAGAACTGGAAGGGACCTCGAGAGGTCATCTAGTCCAGTCCCCTGCACTCGTGGCAGGACTAATTATCTAGAACATTCCTGACAGGTGTTTGTCTAACCTGCTCTTAAAAACCTCCAATGATGGAGATTCCATAACCACCTTAGGCAATTTAGTCCAGTTCTTAACCACTCTGACGGTTAGGAAGTTTTTCCTAATGTCCAACCTAAATCTCCCTTGCTGCAATTTAAGCCCATTGCTTCTTATCCTCTCCTCAGAGGTTATGAAAAACAATTTTTCTTCCTCCTCCTTGTGACAACCTTTTACATACTTGAATATATATGGGCACTTTACATGTTCAATGCACTATGCAAACTCATTAATACTCGTAACACACTAGGGGGATAGAAACATATTATTGCCTCATTTTATAGCTGGAGCAAATGTACTCAAGGCCAAAGAGCAGGCCAGTGAGTGGCAGAACTGAGATTAGAATTCAGAAGATTCTTCCTGCCAACCTGACCTCCCACTTCTGTCTTTTTAAAGAGAAACTGTGGCAGGCACCCAGGGACCGTTTTGCTATTGCTGTGATCTCCATCAATAAAGTGAACAGTCGCATGACTAAATTTGTATATTTTTGCCTCTGATGATCTAACCTCCTATTGAGGTTCAGGAATTTATACAAAGAACACCCATGAGTAGTTGGGGGAGTAACAAACATAAATACATTATGCACCAAGAGCAGATTAGATATGCAGAATTTTGACTACAATTTCTCAATTTGCAGGCACTCTCCCCCTAGAAGAATCTCAAGTGTGTTCTGGTTGGTCACATTTCCTTAATAACTTGCTCAATTTTTAGTTTATACAGAACAACTTTATCTACAATAACTTTTAAACAGCCATCCTCCATTTTCTCTTAAAACACTCATGCAGGTATCAATTTATGTATTAAAGAAAATGGCCAAAAGGCTACTAAAAATAAAGTAATGGTTATAAAAATTACTTTGACTCTTTTCTCCATGGTGCTCTTCCATTCTTTCTGCACTAGATGCAGTTCATCAGAATCTTCATCAAACACATCCTCACCGGGCCGGCTGACTGCAGCTTGCACCCACGACATTGTAGTAGTAACAACCAGGATTCCAGTACATGTGGTCAAAGTGTGAGAATCTGAGCAGTTCTTCCTCCTGGGAATCAAGTTAAAACCACAGGCAGCATGTACAAGAACCAGAGATCCTAGATGGATGCACTTTACTATCACAGTACACCTGTAGAGATAAAAAAGTCAGACTATCAAAGAAAAGCCATCTTGCAAGGTCATAATTTCAGCCATCTCTTAATTTCTTTGTTTCCAATAACATTAACACACATACAGAGAACAAATTTACCATCCCTATTTAGGATATTTTATGCCTCGAATAGAAAGATTTCTTTATCTTTTGAGTAAAAGGATTAGCTGTTTCCAGCTGAAGCTTATTAAAGATTAAAAGACTAAATGGGTTGTTTTAACTTTTGTATTGAATAAAGCACAGAGAGGCTAAAATCTTTGCTTTATTGACTTGGTTGGATTTGTGCAATCCCGAAAATTCAGCCACTCGAAAATGGGTGAAGAGAATTACAGCAAAATCTGTTTTATGGACTCCACTTCCAATATGCAGTCTTCATCGTAAGCAACAACTTCCAAAGTTTTTAGTATTATTTTGTTCAATCTTTAGGGACGGGAGATGCTCTAGTAGTTAAAAGACAAGACTGGGGATTCAAGAATCCTGGCTCCTGTTCAAAGTCACATACATCACCAAACTGAGTCACTTAATTTATTTATGCCTCAGTTTCCCCATCTGGAAAACATGGATAATACACATATTGTCACCTTACAAAATTGTTATCAGGCTTAAGGTATTCATAAAGCGCTTTGAGATCACAGAATGGAATAAGTACCAAATATTATAGTTTAATTAAACCACCACCACTAAATGACCTGTTTTTATTGGTCCCTTGAGTAGTTTCACAGCAGTCCCCAAAATGGGAAAAGCTAATAAAAAAGGTGCAGGGGCAGAAGGAAAGAAAGAGCGTGTGAACAGGAAGAAAAGAGGTCCAATAGATCAGAGATCAATTGACTTGAACTGAAAAGAAAGTCAGAGAGGATCGATCACTGGCTGAAATTTAGAAGACTGCTCCATAGACTGGCCCCCTGGATAATGGGACAACATAAGGAAAACCTGAGGACAGAAATAGTAATTGCACTCCAATGCCCTATCTATTACGCCACCCTGCTTCTTCTGGGAGAAAGCAATAAGGCAGACTGGAAGGATTGATAAGAGATGTATACAATACAGATGTGTCTGTCCACCTGCATTTCTCTGTTACTGATAAGAGAGTGGAAGGCTTCCCCCCACCCAGTTTGTGCTTGATCATTTAGAGACAAATTCAACCTCAGTCACACACAAAGGGACTAGCAGAGCCTCCTCTTTCAGGCACTAGCAGGCGGGGGAACTGAGGTTTCTCTCCCTCCAGCCCCTACTCGCTCAATCTGCTGCCCCCGCACAATCATCCCTTACCAGGAGGACAGACTCTTCTGCCAGGGCTAGCAGCCCGCCTTGCTCGCAGCCCCTGTTGAAGAACAGAGCGCGGCCATTTTGTCTAAGGGCACACTACCTTCACACCGATTGGAAGCAACGTGGGAACAGCAGCCATCTTTGCTAAGGGCGGCCTCACTTCCAACCCCGCGGCAGAGAATGCAGGGAAACGGCGGCCATCTTAACAGACGCCGCCTGGCTTCACACCCACTTGAGGCAATGGGGGAGAGGGGTTGGCGGCCATCTTTAGTAAGGGCAAAAATCGTTTCTCAGCACCCACAGCTTAAAAACCGCGGCCATGGCGTCGCCTTCTCGTCAGGAGGCGGGGCTGGGTCTGCGACGGGCCTAGGGGCAGCCCCCGGGTTCCTGCGGCCAGCTTGACATGCTCGTCCTCGGTGGCCGGGCTGGGAGCGTCTCAGACCCCTGCGGGGGGAGGGGAGGTAACTATGGCAACAGGGATTAAACCCGGCCAGAGAGGACGCGCCCCGGGGAGCGGGGCTGGGGCAGCAGCAGCTCCCCTCCTGGGTGTGCGTGCACGGCGCTGGCCCTCCGCTTGTCACCCACCGGCCCGGCTCACCAAAGGTTGTGCCTGTGCCCAGGTGGCGTTGCACGGAGCTCCCGGGGGCACCTGCTGCTCTGCCCCCTTCTGGGAACGGAGCTCCCGGGGGGGCTGCTCCTGCATCCGCCCTGGCCGGGGCCTCAACGAGGGTGCATTCATAGCCGTGTTGTTGTCATCCCCAAATCTTCAAAAAGTATGTCGGCATCCCCAGCCCCTCCCAGTCATGAGACAGACTTAAAAATAATAAGATTTAAAGATAAATCAAGGAGTGACTAAAACATGAGTTATTTTGCTTTGTCTTTTGAGCCTTAAGGGTGCACGTGGATCACGCTTTCAAATTTTCTCCATAACCATGAGGGCTAGAAATACAGAGTGAAAAAAAAACAAAACAAAACTTGAGATTCTCGTCTAATCACTTGACTCCAGGAGCTGGAGCTCTAAGAAACACCAAATATTGTGTTAGGGTTGCCACCTGCCTGGGTTTTACCCGCACAGTCCAGTTTTTGGCTTCTGTGTCCGGGTGCCAGGTGCCTAGTTTTCGGCAGGACACCGAAAGCCTGGTTACTGTGTGTGTGGGGGGAGGTGCCCAGTCATTAACCTTTGCCAGCCCCTGCTTAGCAGGAGCTACCTCCTACCTTGGGAGGGGAAAAGGGGGCAGGGTGGGGCCTCAGGAGTCTGGTTACCAGAATTAGAAAAGTGGCAATCCTACCTGAGACTCATGCTAAAATTCTCAAGAGTTGGCAACGCTGCGTGTGTCCTGTCTCTGGAAACCAACCTCATGGGTTTTTTTTTTTTTGCCACTGCCAGTCACCAGGGACTACCTGGTGCCACAAGCTGATCATGGAGCCCACAGCTTGGCTCACAGGGACTGTGTGATGATTCATGATGCCCTTGAGCTGTCTATATGGATTGTGTAGTGCCTAGAACCACTTTGGAGACAATACTAATGTGTCTGATGCTCCGATGTGAACATCATAGGGGGAACTGGGGATAGAACAGTCACTTTATACCCTGAGCTGTGTCTGTGAAATGCATGATGCCACAAAACTATCTAGGAAAATTCACTCTCCAGATCTGCAAAAACAAGACCTCAATATCCCCAAACCAAAAACCAACTAACTCCCCAAACTCCTTTGATCATACTGTGACAATGAGGGTCCAAACACCCCAAGGGGAGAACAGGGAATTTGAACGCTAAAGAATAAGCAGTTGAATTAACTGAGTATATAAAATGTCAGTGTACTATAAAAGTATATTGAGTCAGGTCTTTTATGAAAGCTTGTAATGTTCTGAACTTGATGGTCATTATGAGATGTCTACAGACTGTGGTTATGTATTTATGTAGATATACAACTCTGCTCATAACTTGTTCTGCAACGTTCAGCTCCACGTCACAGCACGGCTCCAAGCACCTAGTATTGTACAACCCAAATGAGTGGATGTGGGTGTGAGAGATGGGTAACTATTTCAGGTTTTCAAGAAACCATAAATTATACTGTATCACTACCTTAATATATTCTGAGAATTTTCTTTTGACAGCATTCCATGAGGCTAAAATGTAGCCCTCAGCACATCAGTAAAGTATTTATAAACTACTTGCTCTCATGCCATTAGGAAAAACGATGGTAGCAATTTCACATGTGCTAAACAAGTTTTCTGAGAAGCTGCAGATTTTGCTTAGCTAAATTATTAAATCAGTCACTACTGGGTATCTTCCATCCTCCCTGATTGGGCTGGAGGGAAAGGATCTAGGCAGTGGAGGTCACTGAATTACCTAGCTCAACATCAAGCTAGTAGAATGCTCCATAATCACCAGTGTACAAGAAAAATAAAGAATATGCTGAGGTCAGAGAGGGACCAGGCTCAGGAGGGAACCACAGGCCTGGTCTCTACACCTAAAACTTAGATCTACCTAGCTACATTGCGCAGGGACATAGTTAAGGCAACCTAAGCCCCCTATAGACACCGCTAGGTCAGTGGAAGAATTGTTCCTAGGGTGACCAGATATAAGACAACGCCCTGAATATCGGGATTGTCCCTATAAAATAAGGACATCTGGTCACCCTAATTCTTTCATCAGCCTAGTTACCACCTCTTGAGGGGGTGGATTAACTACACCAATGGAAAAAAAACCTTTTTGTCACTAGCACGTGTCTACACTATGGTGCTACTGCAGCACTGTAACTGTGCAGCCATAGCATCTGTAGTGTACCCGTAGGCTGCATGTGAGCAGGAGTAGCAGGCTGGAGGCAGCAGCCTGGGAGCTGCCTGTGGAGGGAAGGCTGGGCAGCAGGCAACATGAGAGCTGGGCACCCACATCTTGTTATTGGCAGGAGGATACAGGGCAGTGGCCTGCAGATAGGAGGATGTATATGTAACCCTTCTGCCCATCAGAGTTAGCAGCAACAAGGGCCGGGTTCAGGATCTAGGGGTTCCTTTTCAATAACACAAGGCAAAACCGGCTCGAGCCCCCACCCAGTGACCTGGGACAATTACATACCACCGCCCTGGGTGCCTCTAAGAGGCAATACTTCCCCTCTCGCAAGCAGAGTCTAAGTGTAGCAAAAGCCTTTTAATAAAGGAGGGAAACAATGTGGCATGATGTTGGGGAAACACCACAAACAGGATTCATAACACAAACCATGAGCAAAAGACCCACCCCAAGTAAGTTTGGCAGTGTCCTTTTCCCCTCAGGGTCTTAAGTCCAGCAACCTACAGTGTCTATCTTTGGTCAGTGCAGCCCCAGAGTGGTTCTTGAGTCCAGCAACCCAAAAGTCACCCCTCCCACAGTTTCTGTCCTTGGTCAATGCAGCCCCCGAGTTCAGAAGTTCATCTGCAGAGTTTATCTCCCAGCCTGAGGGGGGGCGGGGAGGTATGGGGGCACCTTACATGCTCCGCTGCTCGGGTCGACGTCCGATGGTTCTGCTGCAGTCTTCACCGCCAGCCGCGCCTCTCCACCAGCTGTCCTGCTAACCGCTCCTCTCCGCTAGCCGCCCTGCTAGCTGCACCTCTCCGCTAGCTATCAGAATGTCACGTGCCTGTGAATTAGTGTCCATGTTTAAATGTATTATTTATAGATGAACTATCAGGTAAGATTGACATTCAATTCCGACTTAGCAAAAATGCATAAGTGAAATTTCCTAGAGATGGTTTAGGGTGTTCTAAATAGCCTAACTAACTTAATTCTCTCTGTTTAAGAGCTGTCATATTCTACTCAGGAGCATCTTTTTTTCAGGATTTTTAGCAGAAACATTTCCATTTTAATAAAAAGACTGATTTAATAATTTAGCTAAGCAAAATCTGCAGCTTCTCAGAAAACCTGTTTAGCACATGTGAAATTGCTACCACCGTTTTTTCTAATGGCATGAGAGCAAGCAGTTTATAAATTCTTTACTGATGTGCTGAGGGCTACATTTTATCCTCATGGAATGCTATGTCAAAAGAAAATTCTCAGAATATATTAAGGTAGTGATACAGTATAATTTATGGTTTATTGAAAACCTGAAATATTTACCCATCTCTCACACCCACATCCACTCATTTGACAATGTCTGCTTTCCTGAATTACCCACCCTAAACATCACCGATTTTCAATTCTCAAAGGATGACACCTAAAGTTTGTATGTCAAACAATAAGTATATGCCTGTGTGTTTGTGTTTTATAGGTAAGTATTTTTACTCTGCTATCTTTGTGCTTTTTATAGAGACTCTAAAAAGATCAGGGGCATATTTCAAATTCACATCAATAAGGACTCCACGCTCTGTTATAAGGTTTTCATTCAACTCCATCCCTTAGAATCTTGTAAGTAATCTCTTGGATATCCTACAGGCTCTCTTTCATAAAGCTTTCAACACAGAGTTGAGCAGGCTGCGTGTCTGTGAAGTTGCCTGATTGAAATGCCAATATTCTACTCTCTGTGCTCTGAAATTTACTATCACAATAAAAAAGACACCTTCCCCTGCATACCAAACTGAGCTGGCTATGAAGAACAACCACTGAAACCCCTCATTGATTTCATGGATCTGGTTTAATTGACATCAGCATTCAATCCTTTCTACTGTCTTATTCCATTCATTGTCTCCCTCTCCTGGCAGTTCAGACTGGATTCACTATACAGCAAATCTGATACCGAATTGCTGCAATTCTCCACCCTGCAAAGAAAGGAGTCAAATTATTGTTGGATGATAAATAACTAATCTCTTTGTTTTTCCCTCCAATTCTTTTTTGGTATTATTTACATCCCCCACAACTGTCTCTAATGAGGGAGAGTATGATGCATTGCTTGTGACAGCAGGAGCTAAATGCGGTGACCCAAGAGGTCCCTGGCAGTCCTATGTTCCTGTGATAGTGTGGATTGATGGCATGCATTTCCCTTCCTGAACCCCAAATCATTGGGGCTAGAACTGGTAGAATACTGTAAAAATATTTTTTAATAATTTATTAAATGATTGATGAGGGGAGGGAAATCATAATTTATTTGAATATTATTCAACCACGTACAACGCTGGTCAAGTAATTTTAAAAAGCGTGTGACTAATTTTTTCAGTTACAGAAGGCACAAAAATTTGTTGAACATGTTATTTGTAAATATTATCCAACCAGCTCTAATCAGGAACTTGACGGGGATGCCAGAGGAGATGTGGACCTGCTGTTTTGAGCACAGGTGCTGAGGCAGCAACTACAGGGGAGAAAAATGTATACCATGCTCTGTATGATGAACTGGCATCTGTGTCCATAAACCCCTCTGCACACATCTGCAGGCCAAAAGGGGGTGTACTGTGTGTGTGGCAGAGGTGAGGAGCAGCACAGGAGATTGAGAAAGGTTGGGGCAGTAGTGCTGCTGAACCTTCATCCCACTGTAGAAATTAGGAGTACAGAAGCAATTGGCTTGAAAAGAAATGGTACTTGTGAGAGGGGCAATAATAGAGCTTTGCTACTGTTGTACACATAAGATGGTGACTTCAGGGGGGGAGGGGAAAGTAGGATACATACTCACAGGGGGCAAAATTAACATTTCCTAAGTTTTAAGCACTTTTTTGCAGCCCTAATGTTCTTGTAACGTGGTACTGACTATACAGAAGAACGTTACTTCATTGTAATTCTACTGTATTCATGGCACAAATCCAGTTTGAATCATGTCTTTGACCCTTATTATAGTAGTGTGTACAGGGCCCCAACTGAGCTCAGAGCCCCGCGTTGGGAGACATCGTGTGTAGGGATGAGGAAGGGAATGCCTTTTTCCTGTGTTTGTTGTGCTAGGTGCTGTTCAAGTCCTGGTCCATACCCGGCACCCTTAGTCACTACAGTAACACAAAGAAACAAAAACAACACTACTACTAATAAACTCTTTGATCATCATCTAAAATTGTTACTTTGTTCAGAGCTAAAAATAGTTCTTAATCTTCCTTGTTAATAAAACAATGAAAGCTAGACCCCACCTCCAGTGGGGTTCCAGGGCAGGGGTCATACCACCAGTATAGAGCATACCAGCATACAGGCATCACTTGGGTTGGGAGCCAGCAAGGGTATATATCAGGAACCGCCAGACAAACGAAAAACGTCTATTAGTTATGTGCTGGATGCCACTTTTTCCCTCTGTCAGCATTCAAACCCATAACTCTGAAGTTGCTAGATCTTTTTCTATTTGCAGGAACCCCCGTTAAGAGGAGTACAGATCATGAGTAAGATGATCTACAAGTTATAAAGCCCTTGATAAGAATTTGGTAATATGGCATTCACTAGCATGCTTTACATTAAGTTACTAAATAATATAGCAGCATATGTTACTCATTCATTAAATATAAATAATTTAAAAATGATCCTTAATTTATAGTGCTACTGAAATTACATCCCCTCCCTCTGAATACACCATGGGGAGCTTTTTGTTTAATTTCTTCATTCTAAATTCCTCATTACAGTCAGTAGTAGTAAAAGAAAATTGAAGAATAGTGGATAAGTCATTATGTATTTAAGCTTATTTTATCAGGAAAAAAGAAAGAGACTCTGTCATGAGAATGAAACAATTCTAGGTAGACTGTACTTTGTCTCTTGGATCTTCCTGGTCTGCCATTTGTAAGAAGGGGCAACGTTTACTCCCCTCTGCAGGCAGCTAGCTCTGCTAGCAAGTTTGTGAGGAATCAGGGACATGGCTTTGCCTCTTGCCCATCCCCCTTGCAGTGCTAGCCAGGTGCAGTCCAGACCCCCTTGAAGTCAATGGCAAAATGTCTGCTGACATCAATAGGGCAGATTTTCAACCTTTGTGCTCAAGTGCGAGGCACAATCTAGTCATTAGTATTTAACTGCAAGGCATTATTTGTATAGGAATGGTTTTTAAAATGTTCAAAAAATTATTACACGTCTGGTGGTTCAGGTCAAATAGATCTGGGGAGGAGGGATAGCACAGTGATTTGAGCATTGGCCTCCTAAACCCAGGGTGTTGTGAGTTCAATCCTTGAGAGGGCCACTTAGGGATCTGGGGCAAAATCAGTACTTGGTACTGCCTAGTGAAGGCAGGGGGCTGGACTCAATGAGCTTTCAGGGTCCCTTCCAGTTCTAGGATATCTCCATATATTATTATAGATGACAATAGATTTTAGATTATTCATGAAGAAAAGTGAACTTCCTTGGTGTCACAGGGGCTCAGTCTGTCCAGTGGGGGTTGCCCCCATTTGCCCAGTGCGGGGTTGATAGCAGGGAATCTTGACAACAGGCTGTAAGTCAAGTGATCACAATCACCAACTCCAGATCCCTGGGTAGGGCAGAGCACACTGTCAGTCTATAGCCCCTGAGCCTCCTGGCTGGGGCAAACAATAGCAGTTTGGGGGCTCTGACCCCCTGGCTGGAGCAGAGCAAACAATCAGTCTATATCAAGAGTCCCCAGCAGCCATGCCTAGTAGCAAGTGCGGGGGGTTGGAGTTGGGGAAGCTGGGCCCACCCTACTACACCAGGTTCTGACGCAGGGCCTTATGAAGCTGGTACACTCCCTATGAAGGGTTCAAGCCTTAGCTCCTAAACATGTTCCCTGGGTCAATTCCTACCATAAAACCCACGTCGGGCATCTCCTCAGCTGGCAGCAGCTCAGCATTCCCACCAGTCTCCGTGGTTGCCTGTCCCTCTACAGCACAGTCCAGGTCCACAGCCTCAGCAATCTGGAGAGTCGATGGTTCCTCTGCAGGAGCCCGCAGCACACATCATTCCTCCTCCTCAGCCAACCCCAACTAGGCTGCGCTGCAGGGGTGCTGGAACAAATTTTATAGTGGGGGTGCAGAGAGCCATTGAACCAAACCCTATATATAATGGAAACCGCTTCAAGTCAGGGGGTTCTCCAGCACCCCCGACACCCGTAGTTCCAGCACCTATGCTGGGCTGTCTCCTTTTATCTCTCCCCACTACTTGGAGCATGCACAGCAGGGGTGAGAAGGGGGCTTGGTCTTTTGGGCCTGCAGTGATTGGTCAGCTTCCAGTTGGCCCAGTGCAGGGTTGATACACCCCATGGCATGTATAATAATTTCACATCAGCCTAATTAATTTATATCAGACATTTGCTTTGGGTCTGGTAACATGGCTTGATTCTTCAGGATACAAGTTATTTATATTCTGTAGGGAGAAAAAAAGTGAGCCTAAATAAGAGTTAGTTATTATTTATTAATTAATTAGTATTATTAATTATAGAGTTTATGGTAGAGTTCAACCTACAGAATATATGGTAGAATTCACCCTGAACTGAACTTTTATGGCTGAATGTCATATGTCTGTTAAGAGACTGTATGAAAAGTGGTGACACAACCTTAAGTATAATGTTACATACCCCCTTTTTATATTAATCTTTTTCTCTATAACCTAAAGCTAAGAACATGAACATTTTAAAAGTTAATACAACAAGGTTTCATTTATTAGTAGGATACAAATTTACACACACTGGTGCAGTAAGATAAAAACTGCAACAAATGTATTGAATGAAATTTAAGACTTATGCTGCAAAATAAAGAGTTTCATTAAATGTTTTTTTGGGGGGGGGAAAGGAGGAAGTCATTAGATTGTGAAAATTAATCACACTGTGCACAGTGTCCCATTGGCAAAACATCACTCACTGCAAAATAATTCTTCTGTTGCTTTGTTTGCATACATAGTAGATTGATAGTGAATCAGTGTTTATTGAGATTTTTGGCTCACATCTCATTTGTGTTTACCCCTGCTAGATGGTCTTCATTTGTCATTGTAGTTCTCAGATGTTCCTTGATCACTGAGGTTTGAGCATGCAGATGATGATGTATTATAACTGAATAAGCAAAGGGAAATATTAAATATGAAAGGTGAACTATTAAACACAGAAAAGGAAAAGCAATTGCTTTTGGTACTATAAGGAAAGTATAACTGGAAATAATGGGATTAGGGAAAGGCCTGAACTAAACTTTTCCAAAGTTTGATGGGGTTAGGATCCAGGGCTTTGGTTCAGTCCATTATAAAGATAGAGGCCCGAATCAAAATTTGTATCTGGGAACTTTTCCAAATTCAGGAGTGCTAAAATCTGGGGCTTGAAATTAAGGAAAAGGAAAATGTAGAGTGGGTCTCAAGAAAACTTCCTAAGAATGAGACCAATCTTCATATCCAAGGAAATTGGTGGAAATATCATTGCATGAGACATTTACAACCAGAATGGCCAAAGTACTTAAGATTATTATATTATAAGGAGCAATGATACATTGGCAGGGAAATGGAACCACTGTATGTGACCTGAAGCATGCATAACACATTGAATATGATGCTCTGTTCCTATCTAGTGGAGGCTGGGCCACATATAGAAGTTGATGAGCGTGGAACAGTCTTGGCTAACAGAACTGGATTTTTTAGCCTAGGCAGGAGAGGCTTATGCTTTAGCTCCAGAGTTCCCAGGTTCAATGCCCACTGCTGGTCACCCTCAGACATGGTGTAGCAAATTGGCTCCCCATGGATAACTGCACCCTGATTTCCTACAGGACAGGTGGGGATACTGACCACTATGCCACTGATTAGCTAGACTCCTGATCTCTTGCCATTTTTTGTTTTTTTTCTTCTTGAAGCCAGTGTTTGGAATTGGTAAAGTCAGACATTGGTTGTGCTATCACTGAAAAATCCTTTAGAATTTTAAATAATGGAATAATCTAGGCAATCTTTAACTGCTGTGATTCTAGAATAGGAGTCAGATCACATGTCCTTTAGGGAGATTGCCTTTACAACAGATACACCAAATGCTCGGGAAAGAATTCAAGTACAGGATATCTTGCCCTGTGGGTATCTCTGATAGTTTTATACCGACATGTAGGCCAGCTAATATTCGTACCTGTCCTGTTTCTATTTGTCTTGCATGATTTGGCTAGTGGGAGTGATATAACCAAGGACAGGAAGAAAAAAGAAAGAAAAAAACCCACACAGCCTAAAATAAAACTGGAGGCAAAAATATTAACTTTCTCAGGAAGCTCCTCCCACTGTTTGTATGTTATCAGGCAGCCCATTTAGGTTAGACTGTGAAACAGAAAAGCCTTGAAGAATGGCCCTAGAGGATAAAAAAATAGGATAGGGAGTATAGTCCTTCTAAAAGCAAAGAAAAATACAGAGGAGGTTAAATTACTTTGTGGAATCTAGATAATATCTGACGAGAAAGAATGGGAGGTGGCATTCATTGTTTGGAACAGATTTTGGAAGCAGAATTGAAACTCCATGGCAAATCTGTTCTCAGTTCACCAAGATAAATCTGGAGTAACCTTACTGAATTGGTGAACAGAGTTACTCCATATAGAAAGCAAGGAATAGGAGCAGAATCTGGCCCAGTTGCCAATGACAGCAAAAAGGGCTGGGTTCAAGCTGCCTAAAGGTCATATCCTAAAAATAAATCTAACTATGCCTTGAGCCCCGCCCAGAGCTGTACTCCTAATTCTGGATCCAGGGAGTTAAAATATAACCTGCATGGTCATATTTCTAGGTTGCTGTTCCCCACTCAGAAGTCCTTGGACCCATGAACCCACAAGTATTTTATGGGGGTGGGAGTGGAGGGCAGGGACAAAAAACAGGAGAAACATGATAAACCATGTAATACTTACATATAACACAATGAGCAAAACCCAGTCAGTGTATCAGGAGTATGATCAACACCACAGAATACTGATCTTGCCAGTGAGGGAGTCTTTACTGTATATTAATAAGATCTGAGGCTGGTTTTTGTCAACCTTGGTTAAAATTGCTCTTTTCTATTTAAGCTGTCTTACTGAAATTTTCAAAGTGCTGAGCCCAGTGACATGATGATAGGTTAAAGAACCCTGCTTAGGGCAGAAATGAATAAGAACTTCAGCTCGCCCCTGTGTTTTACTACACACCACTAACATTTTAGTGCGTCTATACCATTTCTTGATTTCCTGCTGACACCCTTGCTTTGACACTTTCAGGTCCTTAATTCGGGTGGGTGGAGAACAGGGAATGTTGTTATTTTGCATTCCATAAATCTGATTCTCCTCTCTCAAGTGTTTTATTTCAATGGAGTCACTCTCAAACCATGTTAGCGTGAGAGGAGAATCAGGCTCCAGGTTTTACAAGCCCACAGCAATTGAAATCCACTGTTACCACAGGGCATTGGCAGCCAGAAGTTACAGCATACCTTACTCCATTGCACATACTTATTTTTTTAATTTGTGTAGGATAAAAGCAGTCACCTTTGTTTTTAGGCTGTAATTTTTCCAATAGCCATGGACACAAAGCACTGTATTTTAATACCCAGGCATCCTTGAGGGAGACTTGGGAGACCGGTTATACTGCTTTAAATAAAGAGGGGGAAATGTGTGTGAACTCAGTGCGCTGATAGCGCATATTATGCTTGTACTAATGAGAGAGTCACAAATAATTGCACCCCCTGCATGGACAAAGAAATATATTCTTTCCAAAAATCCTCTTTTGCTTGCAGAACTGTCTTCTGGCCTGTAGGTGTCAGTCAGATTATGGAAAAACAAAATTAATTCACATGAAATAAATATTTCTGCAGAACAATGCTGTCTGTGGAGAAGGGCTGGGGATGAATAAACTTGGCCCTGCTGTATGAATGCCTATGGTGAAGAGAGTCTCCTTTACTACATTCCATCTCCAGGAAAGGGATGCTTGATTCCCAGAATCCACAGTATGTTCCAGTAGTCTTGTCCTGAAGGCCATTGGCCCTTTTTCCAGTCTCCCATCTACCCTTCTCTCGCTCAAGAACAGAAGTGACTGAAAATATTAGCAGAATAGCATGTTCCCGCTCCCCTTGCAGGAACACCATGGAAGTAATGTGGCCACAGGATAAAGCCATGATGAGTACTATAGAAATAAAACAGCTAAAAATTGGGAGGGCATCAAATAATAATCCTCAACCTTTCATTGTCCCAGTAAAACAATTAGGACACAGAGTTCACAAGAATCTAAAGTACAGATATAGTATCCTTCACCCTGGAGGTTCTGAAAACACTTGATAGACTGCTTATACAATGAATCCTTAATCCAGCATTGATGGACAACCATCTCTGTGGTAGAGCATGCCAGGCATTCTGTCCCTGCAATTCTACACTACAATTTAGGAGGAGCAGTGAAGTTTCAGAATGAGTTTGAGGGCAGCAGGATTGGAACTACATAAATTGGAATTTGTCTTGGACGCGTGTGAAAAGAGTGAACAATTTAGGAGCAACTTTGTAAATACCTGTTCAGAACTCATTTAATAACATGCTTGAAAAATGGAGAATGCCTTTTTGAGTAAAGAAATGCTTTATTCTGCACTGAGCAATGCAGAGGGACTTTTTTGGTTAAATTAAGTAAAAGGAATAAATAAGCTAGCTCTGTTATTTAATTAGCATGATTATTTTCCCATTAGGAAAATATATTTATGGAATCTTGGAGATCTATGGATTTTTGAGCTCTACAGTATTATTTAACCCCTAGCTATATGGAATAGCTAAAAAGACTAATGACTACATTTGAAAATGTAAATAAAAGTTTAGAGTGTATTGCAGTTTATTTTTTAAATTGAGTTTCAGTGGCTTGAGTTAGATGGGTCTGTTCTAGGCCCAAGATTTAAAAAATCTTGGCATTTAAACAGGCACAACTTGATTTTGAAATTCATGCTCCGTAATATTCCTCCTTGATGTCTTCATTATAGAATGAACTCCTTCACACAGTGTAATTAACAAAGGGTTAAATGACAGATTAATTTATCCCATTGTGCATTTGTAGCAGCCTAGAATACTCTTCATTCTAGGATTTGCCCAGCTGCTAATACATATCTTGTTTACACCCAGACCTTACACACTCCCTTAGGAGGAATTGGAGAAGGCCAAATGTCAGCTGGTGGTGCTATCTTGTTTCAATCTGTTTGGTGAACAATCCAACAAGACAGTAGTGACTGCATATTGTGCCCTATCTTGCAAGATGTAGAAGTCCACTGAATTGAATGGGAGTTGTGGGGCAGTGTTGAAAGCCTTCATGAGGGCCTTTTAGAGTAAGGCATTATATTTTTTACCAAGCAGAGGAACCAAAAATGTTTCTAAATTTTTTTTAAATGCCAAGTTTGGTTCTGGGCCTAGTAAAATTGTCTGGTCAGGCTGATATATGGGGATCTGAGTGCAGGAGTGAATTTGAGCCCCCGACCATTCGTGGGGGAACATAATCAGGAGATAGTATGCTCAGTTTGGAGGAGAGGAATACTTCCCTTTGTTATACAGTGATCTCTTCTGGCCAACCCAGGAATCACATTCTGCTTTCTATAGCTTGAAAAATGGGTCAGGCTCAACATCTCTCAGGATCAGATGCATAATGTTCAATCCAATTGAAGTACCGGTAATTGGAAACATTCCCATTGACTTCAATGGGCTTTGGATCAGACAGATAGTAAGCAAGAAGCTTATTGAGACTCTCACCTGTCTGAAGTTAAAGTTGGATTCTGTATAGAATATAACAGCCTGAGCAGAGTAAACCTCAGAACAAGTCTCAACAAGAAAACACCAAACTTGAATCAGTTTGAAAGAAAACTGGCAATAAAAATCAATTATTTCAATATAACGGTGTTAACCCTAGATGGTTTTGAATCCATTTGATATTACTATGTAGGTATAGTGCCATCCTCATAAATTCATGGTACACCCACATCTTGAATACTGCATGCAGATGTGACCACCCCATCTCAAAAAAGATATTGGAATTGGAAAAGATTCAGAAAAGGGCAACAAAAATGTTTAGGGGTATGAAATGGCTTCCATATGAGGAGAGATTAATAAGACTGGGACTTTTCAGCTTGGAAAAGAGACGACTAAGGGCGGATAGGATAAAGGTCTATAAAATCATGACTAGTGTGCAGAAAGTAAATAAGGAAGTGTTATTTACTCCTTCTCATAACACAAGAACTAGGGGTCCCCACATGAAATTAATAGGCAGCAGGTTTCAAACAAACAAAAGGAAGTATTTTTTCCACATAACGCATAGTCAACATGTGGAACTCTTTGCCAGAGGATGTTGTGAAGGCCAAGACTATAGCAGGGTTCAAAAAAGAACTAGATAAATTCATGGAGGATAGGTCCCCCAATGGCTGTTAGCCAGGATGGGCAGGGATGGTGTCCTTAGCCTCTGTTTGCCAGAAGCTAGGAATGGGTGACAGGGGATGGCTCACTTGATGATTACCAGTTCTGTTCATTCCCTCTGGGGCATCTGGCATTGGCCACTGTCAGAAGACGGAGACCGGGCTAGATGGACCTTTGGTCTGACCCAGTATGGCCGTTCTTATGTTCTCATTTAGATATCAGATTGACAGAAAAAAGGGAAAGCTTCATTGACATGTGTACTCTAGAAACTGAAACCCACAGAATCCTTAGAAGTTTATGTGGGTTCCCCCCCCAACATTTAAGGATTTCTCTGGCTCTTGCAGATATTTTAGTTTGCCCTCTTTTGGCTAGCTTATTAGGTATCTGATACAAGGCACTTGCTCTTTCTTGATCTGTGAAACTTACTATAGCAATTCACAGAAAGATATCACAAAGACTTCCTGGCACAGACAACTTTTCCCCCCAGTGTATAGAGCAAGAGTTTTACACTCTTCATCATAAAAAGCCAGCAGAGCAGGGACCCTACTGAGCAATCCTTACTCACACAGGTAGTCTAGGGCTAGTCACATGAGCAAAAATTGAAGAATTGGGCCCCGAGGTTTTCCTTTTTTAAAAAGGAAAAAAAAACAAAACCCCACCACCATCTGAAGTTCAAGCTCAAAAGCACCTCTCATTTGGGAAAAATTAAAGTGGCCCCATGAAGCTTAGGTTCAAGTGACTAATTAGGAGGTGCTTTACCAATGTCTTGTGTCAGATGAAAAAACCTGAGGCTTACTGACAAGCGCCAGTGTCAGAAAACTGGCCTGTAAGAAGGAAGGAAACACACACACACACACACAGGGTACGTCCAGACTACCCGCTGAATCAGCGGGTAGTAATCGATCTATCGGGGACCAATATATCGCGTCTCGTCTAGACGCGATATATTGATTCCCAAACGCGCTCCCGTCGACTCAGGAACTCCACCAGGGCGAGCGGTGGTAGCGGAGTCGATGGGGGAGCAGGGGCCGTCGATCCCGCACCGTGAGGACCCGAGGTAAGTTGAAATAAGATACGTCGACCTCAGCTACGCTATTCCCGTAGCTGAAGTTGCGTATCTTACATCGACCCCCTCCCCCAGTTTATACCAGCCCCCCCCCACACACATGTTCCTTTGTGACCAGTAATAATCTCTCACTGTGTGAGAGAAAAAAAACAAAAACAAAAAAACCCAAAAAAACCTCAAAGACATTTCAAGCCACCTGTAACTTTGAGGGTTTTTTTTAAATGCTGCTTGGAGTAAGGATTGTGAGTTGCAACAGCTTGCTCACACTTTGACTCTGTATATTTTTGTCTAACATTCCTGTGAGCAGCAAGATGTGTTTGGTCTTTGTCAAATTATTCTTATTTTTTAAGGCTTTTCTATGGCTTGATGATGCCCCCATTCTTCTATTGACTATTCCTACAGACAGAATTTCAGGGCTTGCTGTTTAGATGTGATTGTTCTGGGCTAGTAAAATACAGCCCCAGTGTTGGTTAGCTATAAATAAAAAAAAAAAAAAAAAATTTCAGCAGTACACTAAGGTCTCTGCTCTGCAGAACATAATATGACAATGTTATTTTATTCAGAGCTGTTTTCTAGCTTCTGTTGGGTAGCTATTGTACAAGTTTCTCAGTATAAATAAACGTGTATAAAAATGTGGATCCCAACTTATCTCCAGCAATAGGGATGGACATGGATTATATTTTTTAAATTATTTACAGCTTGCCTGTGTCTGTGGCTTTAAATTATTGATACTAGCAATAGCAACTGTCAATGAGACAAAGCTTGCACTGAAAGCAGAGGCAGCAGCAAGCTCTGTATGTTGGGAACTGGTTCAGTGCAGCCCTTCCAATTCTTTTGAGCAGGAAAAGTGTCATTGTTCCTTCACATTAGTGCATCTCAAATAGAGATGATGGAGAAGTCTTCCACTATAGTTACTCATTTAGGATACTGGATGCAACAAGAGTGTTCTAACAGACTATCAGTGATGTCAAACTCTTGTCAGTAGTGCCCAGTACGTGACCGAATAACTGATATCATTTTAACCTGCCCAGTTATAGAAATCAAATGCCCTGCTGCAGAGAAAGCAGCAGTGCAGCTGAATCGCTCTCTCCATGTCATCCAATGCTTTCTGAAGCTTGATCTAGGGCACATTCAGGACACTGCCTGTAAGGCAAAGATATTAGTTTCTCCAAATGTGCTGGAATATCATCAAATGATTTAGCAGGAGGGACTCACATCTCAGTTTGTAGAGCAGCAGGAGTAAGCACTGCAGATGATCTGTCTTCTTTATTAGTGCCTCTGACCTGGGATGCTGTATCCTCCTGAGTCTGTTCCTGCATCTGATGGCTTCTAATCAAGCTTAGTTACTTTAGCTACAGAAGGACATGCCTGTCTCTAAATATGTTGGCATGGGATCTTATCTGGATCTCTCATTTTCCCTTTGGAAACTGGAGATCCCAGAGGAATTATGCAGTCCTTGAAAAGGTCATGAAAGAAAAGGTAATAAATTATCACAGTGTTTGGATCTGGGGTTTTGTTGGTCCCCTTCCTACTAAAAGGAGAAAAGACTCCTTCCGAGAAAATGTTCGTGAACTGTTGGTGTATAATATATTTACTTGCTGAATGGAAAAGAGTTGTGTGAAATGCAAAATGACATCCTGTACTAGGCTGGGGATCAGGTGCTGTATTGGAAAAAGCCAAGTGCTGTATTAGTAAGAGAAAAAATGATAGACAAATGAATTGTAGTCAAGGGGGAGGAAATTTAAAAAAAAAAATTATATATATCACATCACACTTTCATATGTTGAAGGAAACCAGAAGTCTTTCCTTATGCTATGGTTTAGGAAATAAAGAAATCCTTAGTTATCTACAAGATATTAATTGTTAGGAGGACACATTTGCTGTCTTTTAAAGCCCATCATTCTCCAGGCTGCATGTGGAGATGAAAAAAGTGCAATATATTTATTTTAAAAAATCCATTCTTGCCTCATCTCTTCACATAGCTCGTATCCTCATCAGCCTTTATGTGACTGCAGAGACCTCCACATGAGATGAGTGTGCAGCAGGTGGGTGGTGGTCTGTCATTTTCACTGCTCTTCAGAGATTGCTCTAACTGTAGGCTTAGTCCTGCTCTCATTGAAGTCAAAGACTCCTATTGACTTCATAGGCACCAGAATCAGATTTGCTGTTTGATTCCACCATAACACCATCTCCCCACGTAGAATTGGTGGTAGAATATTGAGACCAGACTCTTGTTTAAAGCTGGAGCTATTTTTGGCAGGACTACCCTTTCATTCCCCACTGCTGTAAGTCAGTTGATAGTAGTGGACTATGCAATGAAATGGAGCACAACTGTGAGGTTGCAGAAAGTGCCCCTTAATTTACTGCTTGATCATTAATCAGCAGCACTACAACAGCACTAGTAGGGAAAGATCATTGAGGATGCTATGATGCAAGAAAAGGGCATGCTAGTAATGCACCATGTATCAATATTTGGATGCTAGTGAAACAGTGCTATTGCTATATCATGCAGGCAAAGGAAACATTTCAAAACGGCAAAAAAAAATTGATTTGGCTAAACTGATCCTATGGTTCCACCTTCATTTTAGAAGAACCTGTATTAAAATACATCAAACTTGTAATCAGCATTATTTTATCCAATATCATTTACTGGGGCAGAGTTTGCAAGCCATTCTGTGGGATTGCCCTTCCTGACAGGGAGTGAATCATGTGTACTTGTGTGGGGGTTGTTCATTTCTTCTGCATGCATTCCATTACTCCATCCACTCTAACATGTAGTGATTGGGCCAATGGATCTGAGGGCTCTGTGGATTCAAGAGATCTATGATACTTATGTCCTTGTGTGTCTGAGCCCCTCAATCATTAACATTTATCCTCACAGGAAAGTACTACTAAATCCTCAATTGGGGAATAAGTCACAGGAGGAGGAAGTTACTTGCTTCAGGTCATACAGGAAGGATGTGGGGAAGCAAGGAATTGAACCAAAGTCTTCCACATCCCAGTCTAGTGCCCTAACCACTGGACCATCCTTCCTCTCTATTGACTAATTGATCTAGGATGAACTCACCTAAAACCCTGTGGAGGTGGGCTAATTGGAACACAACTGCAGAGATCTGTCTCCCGACTGCTGCAGAGGTATCCCAGACCAAGACTATTTACTCAGACTTGGCCCAGGAAACAAGATCTGGGTCACCGTAAAGGTAACACTGTTTTCTGTTCATATGGGTGTATGGTGCTGTCATGAAGATAATGCATTTGCATTGCCATGCAACAAACCTTTGAGAAAACATGCTTCTTTCCTGACTAAATAGGAACAGTAGACAGCAAAAAGTCTAAAGGGTGCTGTGCAAGACCATTAGGTACATTAAATTTTTTAAAGAGTCACAACTGTGAACACCAGATGGCGCTGAAAGACTTTGGATTAGGCACTTTGCTAAATCCAAAACTCAGAGATTATGTCACTTGAAGAATGAGGGGAATTTGCTGAGCTCTATATTTTCATGTGTTAAAAAGGGCTATCATTAGATACAGATATTATAACCTTCTACAGTCTTTCATCTGGCAGTGTTAGATATTAACACTATTATACCAGGTTAAATAAGTGGATAGTTAATTGCATGCAGACTTGTGGGTCACAATGTGTGAAATTCATCCCAGTACAGAGGACCCACATGAAGCCCTTTGTGCCACTTAAGCCCATTAAGGATTTAAGTATGTAGGGCCATACGGTCTCATAGCAGCCTCTGCACTTGAGTAGATTTCACTGGTAACCCATTGAAAGGCATTGTGTGACGGGGAAACCAAAGAAACAATATGAGGGTAGCAAAAGTTAATGTTCTAAACTGTAATTGCTGGATAGGTTATTTCCCCCCTCAGCAGTTGCATGGAGACAACAGGAAGAGGAAATAAGAGCTAGAGTAGGAAAAACCGAGTACCAGTTCTTTTGCAGGGAAAGATTCCAAAGCACGAGTCCTATGCCTGGCTAGCACTTGAAACACCCTTTCTTTACTATAAAGCAAATAAATGGTCTAATTGTTTATTAGTGCACTTACACTAGGATTTGGCCAAAAAGACAATCCTGATGGTCTCTAACTCAAATCCTGAGCAGGCTTTCATTGTAAGCCATAGCAAAATTTCCCATTAAGTTCATTTGTGTTAATTTATTAAGAGGTTTATATCTAAGACATTTTTCTCTGGGCTAAAACTTAGCATATAAAATCTCAGACTAACAGTTTAGGACAACTGTAGGCATATAGGCTTGTATAGCCACCCCTCACTGTCAGTCTCTGAGGGTGGCCACGCCTCTTCGCTGTCACGTACCTGGAATGGCAATCTGTATGGGGCGGGGGGAGGGATTAGTGTCTCTAGGGCTCAAATCTGCAGGCAGGATAGAGCCGTGAAAAGTGCAGGTGCCCAGGCCCTTAGGCAGGGTGGGTCACTTTGCAGTCAAGTGCACCAGCCCTCAGGCAGGGGTGAGCACCAAGTGGTTAAGGGGCGCACCCAAGGGGTGAGCACCAACCACTGTCTAGGGTGCCCGCAGGGGTTGAGCCCCCAGCAAGCACAGGCCTCCTGACCTAAGGAGGTGGAGTACTGCCACCCGACAGGTGGTGTGGGGGAGGGAGAGGAAGATGTGGGCCTGCCCAGCTGCACAGTGTCCCAGCCCAGCGCAGAGCGGTCTGCCACTAGGTCAGCAGGGAATCCACCTGCAACATGCTGACTCTCTCCGGCAGCACCACAGCCGGATGGTAATCCGATTCCCCTGGGCTGCTTTCTACACTCACAGTTGAGTGTACCTGCATCCAAGGATTGTCCTCCATCTCCCTAGGGTATACTGCAAGTGGCAGTCCCAACAAACTCCTCAGCATCAGGCATGTCTGGCTGTATGAGTAGCTCGGGGCCCTCCTCAGGACAGCAGAAGTCTTCTGTGGGCTCCTGCATCCGCGGCAGGGAGAAAGCATCTGTTTCCTTTGGCAGCTACCTCCCAACTGAGCTACAGGGCCCACCTTTTATAATTGCTGTCCCACTCTTCTCCTTCTGGTGTGGAGAGCGTGGCAGTGTTGGGCTGCCCCCCACTGTCAATTTCTGAGGATGGCTATGCCTCTTCGCTACACCAACTTTTTCAAATTTAGATGCTGGCAGTTAGAGATCCATTGCCATGTTAACATGCCTTTAAAAAAGAAGAAAAAAAAGAAGAATTTAGATAATCTAAATTCAGGTACGCACATTCAAAAACATTGGCCACTGTTTTAAAAGAAAATTTAATGATTGAACCCATTCCCCCCCCCCAAATCAGCTGTGTCATCGTTTTATTGTAAGTTATGAGAGTGAAAAAAAGGAGGATATATTAAAAATGGTTAACATCCTGAGGGCAGCCAGAAATGTAGCAGATACCACAGCAATCTTGGTAAAGAAAGGAAGGGACAATGAAAGGACTCGGGGCTTGTGTTTCAAGTTTATAGCTCAGAAATGTACCTGCATCCAATCAATACACCAATTTACAAAAAGTAGTACTTAATCCTCCATTTCCCCTTCCTGCAGAGCCAGAAGTGTAAAATACAAAGCCAGTGGTGATAAGGTAGTATGTGAAAACTTTGAAGATTGAAACAAAATTTGAAAACTTCAATTTTTGGAAGTGATGTTGCAAAACTATTATGAAATTCCGCTGTTTTTGCTCAAAACCAGAACCAGTTCTAAGCGAAAACAGGCCAGATTCCCTCAAAAATGGTCCTATTTTTAAACCAAAACCCACAGCATTTTGAAATTTCCATTTTGGAAACCTCACAATTCAAAATTCCTTTCAGCTGAAAATTCATTCACAGAAAAAAAAAAATGAAGTTTGAATTTTGCTTCTTTAAATATCACCACAAATAAAAATGATGCCCTCCCCCCAAAATAGCCTCCTCCTAATTGTCTGAACCCATAATAAAATGAATATTTTCACATAACAGTATGTAGTGTGGATAAATATCAATGGGTTTTATTATTGGGTGGAAATTAGTGTATATATAGTTGTTTAATAAATTATCTACCAGTGACAATTTGGACTATCATTATGAATTATTTTTCAGAGTGGTAGCCGTGTTAGTCTGTATCAGCAAAAACAATGAGGAGTCCTTGTGGCATCTTAGAGACTAACAAAATTTGGGCATAAGCTTTTGTGGGCTCAAACCCACTTCATCAGATGCATGGAGTGGAAAATACAGTAGCAGGTCTATATACACAGACCATGAAAAGATGGAAGTTGGGGGGGGGGAGGGGGGCTGTCAGTGCTAACAAGACAATTCAATTAACAGTAGAATACCAAAGGAGGAAAAATCACTTTTGTAGTGGTAATGAGGGTGGCCCATTTCAAACAGTTGACAAAAAGGTGTGAGGAACAGTAGGGGGAAATTAGTTTTTGTAATGACCCATCCACTCCCAGTCTTTATTCCGGCCTAATTTGATGGTGTCCAGTTTGCAAATTAATTCCAGTTCTGCAGTTTCTCATTAGAGTCTGTTTTTGAAGAATTGCCACTTTTAAGTCTGTTAAGTGACCAGGGAGATTGAAGTGTTCTCCTACTGGTTTTTGAATGTTATAATTCCTGATGTCAGATTTGTGTCCATTTATTCTTTTGCATAGAGACTGTCCAGTTTGGCCAACGTACATGGCAGAGGGGCATTGCTGGCACATATCACATTGGAAGATGTGCAGGTGAACAAGCCCCTGATGGTATAGCTAATGTGGTTAGGTCCTATGATGGTGTCCCTTGAATAGATATGCAGACAGAGTTGGCACCGGGATTTGTTACAGGGTTTGGTTCCTGGGTTAGTGTTTTTGTCGTGTGGTGTGAAGTTGCTGGTGAGTATTTGCTGCAGGTTGGGGGGCTGTCTGTAAGTGAGGACTGGCCTGTCTCCCAAGGTCTGCGAGACTGAAGGATCATCTTTCAGGATAGGTCATAGATCTTTGATACACTGAGAGGTTTTAGTTGGGGGTTTTGTTGGTGATGGCTAGTAAGTTCTGTTACTTTCTTTGTTGGGCCTATCTTGTAGTAGGTGACTTCTGGGTACCCTTCTGGCTCAGTCAATGGAAAGGTGTGTGTTTTCACTGTAGTCCTAGTTTGCAATTACAGAATGCTTGAAGTCAAAGATTAGTGTATCATAATTAATTTCCTTTAATCACTATCAGTTTCCTATGACAACATTAAATACAAAATAATGATTCTAAATGTAGACTATCAAAAGCTGTTACATGTATCTAGTAAAGTTTGTTATTTCTGTAGCTTTGTAACTGTGTATGTTTACATAGTCACATTTTTCAGTTTCAAATACAATATATGATCTCCCTTTCTTGGTTGTCTATTTACTTGCAACTTCTCCCTACTCTACCAACATACCAGCCCCTGTAGGAGCCTTATACAGCACTCTTAAGCTTGAGGTTTGGGTACTGTACCAGCGCTCCCAATTGTATTATAAGAAAAACCCTGCACATACTACATGCTTTTCCTTTCAGCTCTCTCACAGTTTAAATGGTTTCATAGGATGCTGTCACAAGGGCAGTAGTTGGCTTTCTGGTTTATATGCGTGTGCACACATGTATGTGCAAATGGGATTGGGTACACTACCCTGCAGACTCAGGACCAGATTCTACTCTATGCTTTGTTGCTTGTGTGCCAAGCATTTTGGTTTTTCACTCCTCTATTCTTCCCCCACAAGCTCCTTGTGTACTATCCTCCTATTTCCCCCCCCCCACCACATTTCATGGACTCCCTGCAACTCCCTCCTCCATAGCCAGGAGCTCTGTGCACCCTCCATTTCTGCCCCGAGTTTCCCCTCTCCAGTCCATGTCCCTCCTTTATTCCCTCTCCTCCACCACACACACTCCCCTGAGAGTCCCTGCTTCCCCTCCACCCACCCAGTTCCTCTCCTCTGGGTCCCTGCTTCCCTTATCACCACCACTCCCAACTGCCCCCATTCCCTTGCTGGTCCCTGCTTTGCCTCCCTCCAGCATTGCCAAGACAATGTCTCCCTACTCCTCTCCAGCTCTCTGCTCTCCCAGCTGCCACTTGCCTTCCGTCAACTCATGGTCCCTTCTTTCCTCACCCCTCCATCTCCATTCCTCCTACTCTGGGTCCTTACATCCAAATCCGTCTAGTCCCTGATGCTTCCCCCCGGATCTCCACTTTCCCCCAACATTCTCTTATTTTTGTTAGAGTCCAAGCTACAATTTCCCCATGCAGCAGGCTAAGCTGCTGCCTCTGGTCTGTGTAGGCAGTAGCAGAGATTCTTCTGTCTAGAGCACCAGGCAGTCTGTGGCCCCTGATTTTCCTTTCAATCAGGATTTTCTAGCATTCTGATTTGCACCAAAATCAATAGGGCATATGTGGGCACAACCAAGAACACACTCTGCAATTTTGGAATTGATCGGAGGTGGCTTTCAAAAGTTATTGCATTACAGACAAGCAGAGAAATGATATTGAGCGGAGTATTAGACTGAGCTTCAGTTAGACTGTGGAACCAGTCTAAGTTATAGAACAGCTGTCTGGTAGTAAGACCTTTTGGTCAATAGCAGCCCTGGAGAGATTTGTGCTAGCAACCTAGTCAGGTGAGTGGCTCTATCATCAGTCTCTGGAGCCACCCAATCTTCAGGTTTATCAGGGTCATGCTTTCAACTCTAGACTAAAACTTATGAAAAATAATGCCAACAAAACTTGCTCTCATTTTTCACACCAACTATAGGTAAATCTTTTTTGGAATTTACTTCAGATTTTTTTTAAAGCAATGATTTTTTGGTATCTATTTTACTCATTATGCTGTGTTTTTGTATTCCGGTCCCTGAGAAGGTTAATTTATTTGTTTTTAGATGGGAGCAGAGAAAGCATGATAGTACTTATGCAGGAAAAGGGCACTAATGAATGTACCATAAATTAGATTTAGTCTCTAGCTTATAAAATTTTTAAACACTTAATCATCCTTGGAGATGAAATGCATGTACACCTCTACCCCGATATAATGTGACCCGATATAACATGAATTCTGATATAACGCAGTAAAGCAGTGCTCGGGGCGGAGGGTGGGCTGCGCACTCCGGTGGATCAAAGCAAGTTTGATATAACACGGTTTCACCTATAATGCAGTAAGATTTTTTGGCTCCCAAGGACAGCATTATATCGAGGTAGAGATGTATACCTGCAATGGACAACTGGGCCCTGTCATATACCAGCTATACCATCCTCTTGCCAATTTTTATCACGAGGGAGTCAGGATAAGACATTAAATATGTATACTGGTATCATGCAAGTTTTAAAAAACTGCATAGAGCAAATGTGCAGCACAACCACCACCACTGGGATTTTTGCCAACCTTCTCCTAATGCTTATATTTGCAAGCAGAGAAATCCCATAGTCCACACAGCTTAGCTCTGACCTACTATGCAGCCTAGTCCTTGGGTGGGACCCTGTATTCACAGCTTGCTTTACTACATAAAGGGCACTGAGTGCTCCTTCTGTTGAGCCTGAAGGAGGATGTTTGGCACACCCATTGACTGTAGCAAGCTCCGTGATTGTCTTCGGATCCAAGAATCTGCTGCTGGCCAGGAACTGGAGTTCCTGCTCTGCAGGAAGTGCTAAAATTAAAGAAATGTAATTCCAAAATGGAACAAAAAATGAAATTTCAAATTTTTCCATGGAATTGGAATTCTAAAATCTTGTTTTGAAAAAGTCATTGGAGGCTTACCGAGCTGCCAAGAAGCCCTGACTCTAAGATAGCCTGCCTGGTGAACTGCCTTGGAGCCAAGGACCCTGGAAGCCGTGGGAGTCCATTCTGCTGTAAAGCCACAAGCCTGGGAGCTTAGGAGCCAGGAACCCCATCACCCCCACCAGGTGGACTGCTAAGGAGGTGGGAAGGTGACATGGCAGTCAGCCCTGGCAGATGGGGTTCTGTCAGAAACCTGCCTTGTTTCCATTGGGATTGTCACTGAAATCAAACAGTGGCACAGCACATTTTGCTTTATCTGCATTGTCCAATGGAAAAAAAACCAAACCATTGGTAGAGCTGGTTGGAAATGTTCTAATCAGCACTTTTCAGGGCATCTAAGGCACCTAATCTTGGGGTCGGCCAAAGGCCAGTCCATCCCCAGGACATTTTGCAGCAGCCTCAATTCTTGCAACAGCCTTCAGAGGGATAATTCCCATGACTGGAATATTAGTATAGGATAGAGCTTGTTCAGGAAGGACAGGCAGGGGAAAAAAAGGGAGGAGGTGTTGCCTTGTATATCAAAGATATATGCATTAAGGTTGAGATGGAAGGGGGAGGCAGACCTGTTGAAAGTCTCTGGGTAAGCATAACAAGGGGTAGAAAACAAGGGTGCTGGCAAGGTACAGGTCTACTATAGGCCACCTAATCAGAAAGAAGGGGTGAATGAGGCTTATTTTAAACTAACAAAGTCACCCAAAACACAGGACTTGGTGGTGATGGGGGACTTCAACTACCCAGATATCTGTTGGGAAAATACTTCAGCAGGACACAGATTATCGAACTAGTTCTTGGAATTCACTTTTTATTGTAGAAGATGGAAAATAACGAGAGGAGAGGATGATTCTGACAAAAAGGGAGGAACTTCATTGCACTGCAACCCCGTCTGACAACAAAAATTACTACATGACCCCAGGAGGGAGGACTGAAGCCTGAGCCCACTCAAGCTCTTCCACTCTGGGGGTTCCAAAGCAGAAGACCAAGGGTTTCAGCCACAGGCAGGGGACCTATAACCTGAGCCCCACTGCCCAAGGCTAAAGCCCTGAAGCTTGGGCTTTGACCCCAGGTGGTGGGGCTTGGGCTTTGTCCATGGCCCCCAGCAAGTCTAAGCCAGCCCTGGCAACCCCATTAAAATGGGGTCATGACCCACTTTGGGATCCCAACCCAGTTTGAGAACTGCTGACCTAGAAAATAAGGTGATATGTGATATGGGGGGAGGGATAGCTCAGTGGTTTGAGCATTGGCCTGCTAAACCCAGGGTTGTGAGTTCAATCCTTGAGGGGGCCACTTAGGGATGTGGGGCAAAATCAGTACTTGGTCCTGCTTGTGAAGGCAGGGGGCTGGACTTAATGACCTTTCAAGGTCCCTTCCAGTTCTAGGAGATAGGATAGGATGTAACAGTCAATATGGAATTGTCAGGAACAAATCATGTTAAACCAACCTAATATCCTTCTTCAACAGGGTAACAAGCCTTGTGGATAGGGGGAAGCAGTAGATGTGATACATCTCCACTTTAGTAAGGCTTTTGATACTGTCTCACTTGACCTTCTCATAAGCAAACTAGGGCAATATAGCCTAAACAAACCTACTACAATGGTAGGTGCACAACTGGCTGGAAAAGCCCACTCAGTAGTTATCAATGGTTCACAAACAAGCTGAAAGGTCAGAGAGAGTGGGGTCCCACAGGAATCGGTCCTGAGTCTGGTTCCGTTCAGTGTCAGAGAGTATGCTTATAAAGTTTGCAGACAATACCAAGTTGGGAGGGATTGCAAGCACTTGAGGACAGGATTAGAATTCAAAGTGATCTTAAACTAGAGAAATGGTCTGAAGTAAATAGGATGAAATTCAATAAGGACAATTGCAAAGTACTCCATTTAGGAAGGAATAATTGATTGTACAAATGAGAAATGGCTGCAAAAGAGGAGTACTGCAGAAAGGGATCTGGGGGGTTACAGAGGCTAAACTAAATATGTCAACAATGTAAAACTGTTGCAAAAAAAAAAAAAAAAAAAAAGGGAACAACATTCTGGGATGTATTAGCAGGAGTGTTGTAAGCAAGACATGAGAAGTAATTCTTCTACTCTACTCAGCACTGATAAGGCCTCAACTGTACTGTGTCCAGTTCTGGGCACCACATTTGGGAAACATTGACAAAGTCCAGAGGAGAGCAACACAAATGATTCAAGGTCTAGAAAACATGAACTGAGGAAAGATTGAAAAAAACCTGGGTTTGTTTAGTCTGGAGAAGAGAAGACTGAGAGGGGACATGATAGCAGTCTTGAAGTACGTAAGAGGTTGTTGTAAAGGAGAGTGATAAACTGTTCTCCTTAACCACTGATGACGGAGAAGTAGTAATGGGTCTAAATTGCAGAGAGATTTATGTTGGACATTAGGAAAAACTTCCTAACTGTTAGGATAGTTAGGTACTAGAATGGGTTACCAAGAGGGGTTGTGGAATCTCAGTCATTGGAAGTTTTTAAGAACAGGTTAGACAAATATGGGTCAAGGTGGTCTAGATCAGTGGTTCTCAAACTAGGGCTGCCGCTTGTTCAGGGAAAGCCCCTGGCGGGCCGGGCCAGTTTGTTTACCTGCCGTGTCCGCAGGTTTGGCTGATCGCGGCTCTCACTGGCCGTGGTTCGCTGCTCCAGGCCAATGGGGGCTGTGGGAAGGGCGGCCAGCACGTCCCTTGGCCCACGCCGCTTCCTGCAGCCCCCATTGGCCTGGAGCAGCGAACCACGGCCCTAGTTTGAGAACCACTGGTCTAGATAGTATAGTGAAGGAGACTGGACTAGATGACCTATCAAGGTCCTTTCCAGTCCAACATGTCTATGATTTTTATGATTACTGCAGCCAGGGATTACGAGACTACAGCGGCTCTGTGGCCATGACCCCTTCTCAGTCCCTATGTGAGGAGGGATTTCAAGAGCATCAAAGCTAATTAAGAGTTACCATAAGGAGGGCAATGTTAGGATTCTGGTTAATAAACTCTACACTTAACAGGTATGTCCACCTGATCTGGCCCTATATTAAAGTTGTTAGGCAACATAGGAATCTGTATGTTACACATTCAATAATAGGTTTATAAGAAAATCTACACCAAGTCCTTTTTGTACAGCTCTGCAATGCTTATCTCTCCCCCTCTGGCTTCCATGGTTCTATCCACATTGCCACCCTACCATCACATCTATTTTTCAAGCAACACTGCTTGACCTAGGACCAATGTTCACGTCAGCAGATGGACATAGGTGTAGCCAAAATCCGCCGTGGCTTTCTGCTTTTACCTTACAGTTTTACTATGTTGATATTGTAATGGAACTAAAGTTAAAATAATCATGGTCATCAATAGAAATTCCAGTAAATGTTTATGAAAGGTGCATTTCATTATGCAGTGCCTTCTCCAGTAACTCTCTCCCCTGCCCCACCCCATTGGCTATTTGTGCCCTGGTCTTACAAAGAAATTGGATCAAATTTATCCTGGCTGCAACTCTACTGTCGTCATTGGAGTTAGACAAGGGATGAATTTAGCCCATTGATACCAAAGGAGCTACTGGAATGCAAGTCAAGTTGCATGGATATCAATCAGAATTTGGGCATTAGTTCATAAGTTAAGATGAACATATTTGTATCATCCAGGGGTATCAGTGTGAAACAGAGAAAGTCATCCCAAAGACTAGTGATGACATTTGATTTTCACCTTATCGGGTGGTGTTCAGAATACTTTTTTTAAAAAAAATCTGCAAATACTTGCATTTTTCTATCTCACAAATATTTCAGCAATTTTTGTGGGGAATGTATGCAACAGGGGTGCGACTTACCACTGCAGCACCTCTTGCTGGCTGTCCTGGGAATTAGCTCTGGTTCACCAGTGCATCTTCATCTAGTGGTGTCTCGCCGCCGTCTTTTCTATCGTCAGGACCCATGTTGCTCTGAGGACCACGGTGTCCTCTTCTGGACACAGCCAGAGAGCTGTGACCCATTCAGTTCTCTCTCCCCCTCTTTTTTTTGGGGGGGGGAGGGGGAGAAGGGAAAGAAAGGCAGGCAGCAGTCCTCTGTCTAGCCACTTGCCTGAGTGGGAGGGGGGAGGGCGGGGGGGGGGGGGGGGGGAGGGAAGGGGAGGAGAAGAGAGATACCGGCAGTCATGCACTGCGTCACCTCCAACCCCTGCCATCTGTGTCCCTGGGCCACTTCCCCACAGCCCTAACACCTTCTCTGCCCTTGCATCAGGGCCCCAGTTGGCAGCGGTTGGACGGGAGCTCACTCATGCTCCCCTGATCCGCCCAATACCGCTCTGACCATGGTGCTGTCTCTTCTCCCTCCTTCAGGGCAGTCAGTCCTCCCTCCTCAAATGCCAGGGAGTGACTGAAGCTGCTCTGTTCAGCAGCCCTTCTTATATGGCCCAGCCTGGCCCTGATTGGCTGTCTCTCTAATCCTCCTCTTGATTGGCTGTCTCTACAAGCCCTTTCCTAATTGGCTGCCTTCTGCACAACCTCCCCCAGCCTGCTTTAACCTCTCTTCTGGCAGTGTGGGGCAGACACCCCACCACATGTACTTGTGACATACTCCTGAATATATGTCAGTCAGCACAAAATGTGGCCCTAAATTACCAGAAAGATATTCTTTTCAACAGTGGAAAGAGGGTTGTTTTTTTAAAGTTGTAGCTTTGTCATCTGATCTACATATACACTTTACAAGAAGAGGTAGAACCTTGGGTTTATACATTTGAATGTCAGCATTCTAAATGTGACTATGCTGGTAAACAGTGAACGTTAAGTAACAAATATAGAACTCCACTTTCATGTTACTCATGTAACAGTGAGCATTGCAACTTTTCCTATCATCAGATTGTGCAAAGTAAGGGGGAAAAGTATTAATTGAAAGAGAAATGCCACATTCCAACACCAAAGTTTTGGCAGAAAAGCAACAGTCAATAACACCAAGTGGCATCTATTACTACTTAATCTGTCCAAGTACACTACATGATGGTTCAATTGATGTCATGTTGATACTATTGTCATACTGCATATTGGGGGATTGCAATACTGACAGTGAGTCTCGCTAACTGGGACTGTACCAGTCATTTTTCCTTGACCAAGTGGTGCATTATTGTGTACAGAAAGCAACAGAAATTCTGTTGGCAGTGGGTAGTTTTGAAGCCAAGAACTCCTAAGTCCATTGAAGTCTTTCAACTGGTCTGGAACAGCCAAAGCATCACTTAAACTTGAGTTGTTTAACTTTTCCTCTAGTAATCACTGTCCCCTCCTGTTATAATACAGGTAGACTGCTGTGATTCTATTAGTTGTTCTCTCTGGAACTTCACTGTGAATGATTGCTGGAACAAGGAGAGTTTGTTGGGGAATAGTGAGGAGGGCTGAGCTGCTCAGTGTGGCTTCTTGTGCTACTTGATTTCCAATTAGCTTGCTTAGATCTAACACTCTTCTCTCTCCTTTTCTGAGAGAAGGCAAACTAGTCCAGCTCAGATATTCATCCAGTCCCAGCTGCAATGGTGAGAATACTTTTCTTTTTAGCCTTTGGAATTCAAACACAACTGAGGCTTCTAGTGGTAGCCTCAACTAAGTGTTCCTGTTCAGTTTACTCTCTGTGACTTACATTTCCATAGAGCTATAGAAACTAGAGATGGACGATACATGCAAGACTATTCTGTCCATTTCCCAGGATTTTCCCCTACAGCATATTTGTACTACTTTGGTAAATGTAATTGAGGGAATCTCTCTACTAATAAGCTAGTCACTGAGCTCTTTAATTTTTCTTGCTCTTGTCTTTATCTCCATCTTTCCAATTCTGACCTCACCACTCAACTGAACTGCTTGTTAGGGGTCACCAAGATCTTCCTCAGGGGCAAATCCCAGAGCCTTTTGTCTGGTCTCATCCTCTAATTTCTTGGCTCCTTTTGACAATTGCTCACTCACCTTTCCTAAGTACTTTCCTTTCCTTAGGCTCTCATGTTTCTGGGCTCTTCTAATTTTCCCCTCTTGCTATTTCTAAGATCTCCCTCACTGTCTGCTCTGCCTCTCTCCTACTTCTTGTTAGTGTCCCGGAGGACTCTTCCCTTGGTTTCCTCTTCTCTCTAGATGTCCTATTCCTGGGTGTTGCCATTGACCAGGATTCATTCTATCCTCCAGCTACTTCAATTATGTTCTACTCTTTGAAATAACTTCCTTATAATGAGCAGCTTTTGGATCATTGCTGAACATCTCACATGCTTATCCCAACAGTCATGTTCTCAATTTTTCTAGTTAGTTTTTAATTTTTTTGGGGGGGAAGGCAGCATACTTGAACCTACAGCCTGTGACTTTTAGCACTCCCATCATTAGGCAGTGCAGCTGGCTGGGAACATGGGCATGGAGAAAGCAGGCACAAACCAAAGCATGGAAAACTACCTGCAGCCTTGCTTATGTGCATGTAGTTTCTCTACTTCAGAGTAGGTGCACAGGGAGTAGGACAGGAGTTTTCAGTTATACGAATGAGTCTTTGATCTTAGATAGTAACATGCTTCTATATGAAGATTACAGCTAGTTGACGAACACTGCACAAAAAGATTGAAGTTTTCAAAATTTTCAAATTTTCATGAAATATTTTGAGAATTAAAAATTCAGACACCCCCCATGTTTTGATACTCCCTTTTTATTCCCTGTTCACCTTTTTTCCATTTTTTGTAAATTAAGAGCTTTAAATGAAAGATTTCAGCCAACTGCAATGATTATTTAAGTGGATTGTTTCACTGAAAGATGATTCTCTCTCTTTAATGGCTCCACCCCCCTCACTAAATACAGAGTCCAGTCCCTGAAATCTCCCCTCTCCCTCCACAAGCATCACTTCCTGGACCAGCAGCATGTTCCACTGGAACCATGAAACTGTCAAACAATGGAGCGAGGCTCATGTGTGAGAGACAATTTACACCAGAGCTGGACCTGTCCTATGTAAATCACTCGAGAGAGATAAGAATGACCACAGACCTCATCACTTTCAAAGCAAAATCCAAAACTCATCTCCCCAGTTTAGCTTTCCCTCAGTAAGTTTTATATATACACATAAAAAACCAAATCTATAAACTGCTCATGCTATTTATCCTACAGGATGAGAAGCAAGAGGGAAAGTGATTGATATTGTTATTTCTGTTTTTAAATATTTGTTAGGAGCTCAGGTACAATGGTGATATAGAGCCATATAAATAGAAAGATAGATAGCTCTATATGGTCTGTGTGATCTAGGGAGAGAGGTAGATTAGGCAAAGACAGAAATTATGTAGTGGGTGCTATTTGTACTAGCTAAGGTTAAGGATTTAATTTCCCCCACCACAATGATATATTCTTACTGAAACATTCAACTTTGGGGCCAAAGTTTTCCATGCTTAGCCTCTACTCAAAAGTCACTAGCTATATATTTGTGCATGCAGATATAGGTGAGAGAAGGAAAAGTGTTGCCAACTCTCACCATCTTATTGTAAATTTTGTGATACTTGGTGTTTTTCTTAAAGCCTCAGTTGCTGGAATCAGGTCATTACCTGCGAAGTTCAGTTTTCATTTTAAACAGCTTGAGTTTTAAAGTTCCTAGTCCTCATGTTTGCAGAGGGGAAAAAAACCCTTCACAAATACAAACCCTAAGCACTCTACCACCACAAGGTATATAAGAACCCACTATTATTTTTAAAGAGATCTCATTATTTTAAAGCTAATCTTATGATATTGTGGGTCCTGACTTACTTTTGAATGTTTCAAGCTAGCAATGCTGGGAAAATCTGAGCCAATGCCCTTAAGCCATTTTTGCATGATCCACACACGCAATTCCCCTCCCTCCCCAAATGATGAAATTCTAACTACACATTTTCAACAGCCCTACAGCAAAAATCGCTGAATTTTTAACTGTTGCAGGGATACACTCCTCATTTAGGAACCAAAGAGGCTATTTCTCAAAGAGATTAAAAGCAGCTGGGGGAAAATGTCACATCTGAGCTTGCTTAGAAGACAAAGATTTTTAGCCAAGCATCAGTGCATATGCCTGTCCCATAGCACTCCCTACCTCCGTTTTCTGTTTCTCCGAGGGGTTCACATAGTTCAGTCCCCCTACCCCCAGTTCAGTCACCCTGAGTTCAATCACCTTTCACAACAAGAGTCCAAAGAAAACCAAAAGTACTTCTCACCACACCTCTTCAGCCCACTTTTCAGGCTTAGCTCTCAGTTTCTTCTGGGTTACATTTAAATTTCAGGGATAAAGCTCTGATTCCTGGGCTCTTTTTGGGGGTCCTCTAGCACAGAGACCAATACCTCCCACAGACTACCTTACAATTTGTCTGGCGATAGAGCTTTGAAGTAGAGCCCTGAATCCCAGGCTCCTTCACTGGACTCCTCTCACCATCTCCTTCAAACCCTTCTACAAAAACTCTCCTCACTCACTAGGCTTCCTTTCTCAGCCCTTTTAAAGGAATCACCCAGCTGATCAGGACTGGCTTGGGGTCTGAGTGGTAGCTAATCCAGCACAGGCATAGCTGAGTTCAACTACCCTTAAACGGCCAGCCAGCCTCTGACACAAACTTTTTTATGGTAGTAGGTTATTAACAACAACCAGATAAGGTTGAACTCTCAAACAGTGATGTTTTTTGTGCTTGTATTAAACAGCATGAAAATAAAAATTAAAAAGTCTCACCCCTTTTGGGATATCACTGCATAGTCTCTCTGCCAAATATAAAAGGTATAGGGACTGTTATTGGGACAGTTTGCATCAGACAGTGTAAGAAAGAGTTTCATTGAAAGTGATGCAGCAAAATGTGCCCACAACACCTGCTTTAGCCTTCATGGACGTAAGAAATCCATGTAAACTACAATTTTAGAGACTCTCTGCATTCTACATTCTGCTGCAAAGTATCAAATTTCATTTATAAATAAATATTGTTTCTACATTTTTCCAGTGGGCAATTACAGGCATCACGGATCACAAAGGAAACATATGTGATGCTGCCCTATTAACTAAGCCTTGCAGAAAACTGTCTCTAGCTAAACATCAGTGGCTGTCAACTTACCCCTGCTCCAACTTATTACCCCAATACGGTATGAACCTTAAAGGCTAGGTGGTATCATTTAGATGCTAACATTATTAAGTACAAACAATTTTTTTCTTGGGAGTGGGGGCAATCACACAGAAGGCAATTAACTTCATTATTATGACATTTAGACTGCAGATAAAACCAAGAAATGAGGAAATACAAAAGATAAGCTTCCAACAGCAATAGCTATTTGGCTGCATTTTGCATATTATATATAGGGCCAGATTCTGAACTCAGTAACATGGATGTAGAAGTAACTCCATTGACGTCACTTGCATGACTTCAGAAATTCACTGGTGTTACTGAGATCAGAAAATGGCCAGTGTTTCTATTCCTGTTTTTTCTGGCTAAATGTGTGTATAAATGTATATTGAATTGTCTAATAGAGACCACGCTTATTACATGACCGACTGTTCGAAGAGACCGCTACAAAGTATCCACCATACAGTGTGAAAAAGAGCCCTCTGCTATAATAGAGCCTTACTGTCAATCTCTGGCCAGCAGCTGGTAAAACAAACCATTCACAGTATTGAAACTGTTGACTGGGATAAAAATACTGCAGCTTTGCTGAAAACAGAAAATGAAACAGAAGATGAAAAAAGGTGAGATTGAAAATGAATAATCTTCAAGTGGATGATTCTGTGTATTTCATGAAGTGTTATTCTGGGAATCCATGTAGTATTTAAATGCTCTTGCTCTCCTGAAGAAACAAAATGTGGAAGTATTGGGACTAGTTAATGAAATTAGAGACATCTTGGTTAAAATGCTCATAGAATCTACTCTGGAACAGTTCTTATTTTATAGGGACAGTCCTGATATTTGGGGCTTTTTTTTATATATAGGCTCATATTACCCCCTCCATCCCTGTCCTGATTTTTCACACTTGCTATCTGGTCACCCTAAAGGGAGATGTATCCTGTTCTTCTTCTAGGCCACTGCAGTATGAGCTGACCTGTCAAGGATAGGGACAGTCCTACTGAAGGTTTACTGTTGTGCTCTGGAAGGCTTGAGAGACTCTTTGTATGTGAGAGAAAAATCTGGAGAAAACTTTGTCCTCAGTGATGGTTTGGAGAACATCCCATGTCTCCAAACTCTTGTACGGTAGCAGCACTTACAGATAAATATATCCTTACCTCAGGGTTCTGCCCCAGCAGTACCCACACTCTCTGGGTCTCCCCTCCCAGGGGAACCCCCAGCCCTCTATGCCCACCTTGCCTCAGTGGCTACTGCCAGTCATCATCCAGCTCCCGTTCCCTGGGGCAGACTGCAGTCTGTAATGGCCACTCGTCACTGGCAAGGGGGTTGGACCAGCTGCCTCTGCCTATTCCCAGGCTGCACCTCTGCAGCCCCAGTACCTGTTTAGGCCTTGACCAAGGCCTGCAGCCTGGGGGGTTGCCAGGCTAGTGCTTCCCAGCTTCTCTTGCCCTTTTCCCCAGCACTGTCTGCTTCAGGTAGCATGTTCCCCAACAGCTAGGCCCTCACCCTCCAGGGCTGGAGAGAGACTCCCCTGCCTACTGGCCCTGCAGCTCTTTTACAGGGCCCAGCCTGGCCCTGATTGGCTGCCTCCCAGCCTTTTCCTATTGGCTCCCTGGAACAGCCCTTTCCCAGGGCTGTTTTTAACCCCTTCAGGGATGGACTGTGGTGACCACCCCACCACATACCTACATTAAGATATGGGGGGGAGGGATAGCTCAGTGGTTTGAGCATTGGCCTGCTAAACCTAGGGTTGTAAGTTCAATTCTTTAGGGGGCCACTTAGGATCTGGGGCAAAAATCAGTACTTAGTCCTGCTAGTGAAGGCAGGGGGCTGGACTCAATGACCTTTCAAGGTCTCTTCCCGTTCTAGGAGATAAGATATCTCCATTAATTTATTTAACATGCAATGTATAATATCAAAATTTAATTAGGGATTTTTACAGGATTTTATATATTATTAATAAAAGAACAAATCCAATCTATTATATTTTTAGTCATATTATTTCAGACTTTCAGAAGGATGGAATGAACTATTATTTATGTGATACCGTGGGGAATATTTTCTCCTCTAATGGTAATTTTAGTAGTAGTTCTTATTAGGCTATCTTGACAACATAGACCAAGTGTTAGGCCCTTCAGAATCTAAAATTCAATTGACAATTCATTGCAAATTCAAACTGGAATCTGCTCCACTTAAACTCCCCCTCCTCCCACTTTTTTTTCTTTTTCAAATACAATTTCTTCCTGGTGGTTCATTCTAAAATAAAGAATAGATAAAATAATCTCATAACTCATTAACATCAGATAGAAACTAGTTCAGTGTATAAGGACTGAATTATTGTTTCTGAGGTTTAAGCAAAACTCATCCCACCTGCAAGTTGCCACTATTTCTTTAAAAAGCTGTTGATGGGTCATTCATATGGCACGGCAGTTAGATCAGGTGTTCTCAGCCTGGAGTCATGACCTTCAGCATGGTCATGGCTAGGTGTCAAAGGGACATGACCAACCTGTCCTTCCCCATGATACTCAAGGGGAGGGAGGGCGAGGCTAGATGGATGGTAGAGACCCAGGCATAGGAAAGGTTGAGAACCACTGACTTTGACAGTATCTTGAGACCACTTCCTGGTTTGATGATGATTATTTTTAACATAATGGGTCTGAAATTCAGCCTAAAATATTATTGGGTTGGTGTTCAGGCAAGAGCCAGATCCGGCTCTCTATGAAGCGAGTAGGAGCAAGCTCAGGCCCTACAAAAATATATGGCAATTATACCTTTTAATACATGTATTTATCCTCTCCATCAGCTACACTATAGTTACCATGTGCATGAAAAAAAACCTTCACTAGTTACACTGGTTAGAGTGCAAGGACAGGCTACTTTGCATGTACCAGATACAAATACAAGTATGTGTTACTTTGAAAGAAGTCCATATAATTTGTTGTTGCTGGAATATGTAAGTGTGGGAAAACCTTTATGTGTAGTATCTTGTACTAGTCAAGTAAATTAGAATGATTACTAGTACATTCTATTCTTGAGAATTAATAAAATGTTTAGTAGATAACCTTAACTGAAAATCTCCAAACTGCTGCTTGTTTATGAGTTAATTGTTGTTGTTGTTTTTAACGCAGTTTTACAAGCAGGGAATATTTTTATATAGCTTATCCACATAAGCTCTGAAACCTGTCTTTATATAGCTTGTGAGCCTAACAGCCCCTTTACTCCAACTGGCAAAGGGCATATTCAACACACTGTTGTCAGAATATTTAGCCAAACAGGATCTTGTAAAGTATCACATAAAAATGTGACACACAGATGATTAATATAATTGCATGATGTATGTATGGTTAGTGTGTAAAAAATTATGTGTGTGTGCTGGAGATATGTTACTAAAATATGTTCCGACCAAGCAATCTAAGTAGAGTGGATAAACAAATTTGACACAGACAAAGGAATGTTGTTTTGCCTGTTTGCCTGTGTTACCAGTGCAACCTGAGATCAGAGACAATTGAAGTACATTTACATCTAAGGTAAACAAAATGATTAAGCCAATTGAAAAAGCAAATTGACCAAAGGATGAGGAAGACAGCATGGCGTCTACACTCCAGCAAGGGAGAGGAACTTTTACCTTTCAAAGAATACATTTCAAAGATTTACTGGTCTATAAAAAGAAGGGGAGAGAACCCCTTATTTATCCATCACTTAGGGAACACAGGGGACAGCACCATCTGATTCTGTGAACATTGGATCTCTGGCCTGGAAGGCTGGAGATGCTGGAACTTGATTTAAGTGAGAAAACGGCTTAGGCAAAGATTGTAATTTGCTAAAATTAAGTTTTAGGCACTAGAAAGTGGTTTTTGCCTTATTTTCTTTGTAACCATACTGGTCATTTTTTTGCTTGGTTAGTGTCACTTAAATCTCTGTTCTTTGGTAATAAACTTATTCTTAATATTACTATAAACTATCTCAGTGCTGCTATATTGAATTAAAGTGTGAGTCCTCATTAAAACCAACAGGTTGGTGTGTGCTCTGTCTCTTGGGAGGCAGCAAACTTAATAATTTCTGTTAGTGTCCAGTGATAGGGATTGGACACAGCACAAAGATGTCTTTGGGGAACTTGGGAACTGATTGTCACCTGCTAGGCAAGGCTAAGACTTACAGAGTCTCAAGGAGTTTGCTGGCAAAGCAGGGAGAATTTCCTGGTGTGGCAGGGAGCTGACACACAGTTTAAGCTACAGCAAATCTCTCGCTTGCTGAGGCAGAGGGGTTACAGTTCTGAACATCCTGAGGAGAGTGTCACATTTATATAGTTTAATAAAATGTAAATTTTCTTCATGTCACTGAAATTTGATGTAAGTATATGTATTAATATAGACTGGCCAATGTAAAAATACATCTATATTTACGGGGGGGGGACGGGGACCGGAAACACAACCATGTCACAGATTAGGGGGAAAATTCTGTCCTATTCTATTCCCTTTGAGGTTGTGGAGGTTCCTTCCTGATGGTGGCAAAACAAGAGTAGTTCTCAGAATTGCCAACTCCAAGCAGTCAAACATCATGAGTAGCCCCCCCCCCAAACCACGAGATTGACTTAGAAATTGCTTTTTACTTGCCTTCTGTTTTTTGAACATCTTTAGGGTTCATTTTTCAAACTGTTCTCTGCAAGGGTGAGGGCTAGAAACTTTCTTTTATTAAACAAAAACAACAGCATTCCATGACTCCAGGAACTAGGGCTTTAAGATAATCACAAAATATCATGAGACTTGAAAAAAACTGAGAATTGACAACACTCAATTCCACTGCACAGGAAGGAAGGATGGTGTTAATCCATGCAGATGGTCTGCATCTCCTGCACAGTAGGTTGTAGTGTACACAGATGCCCTGCATCCATGCATGCTGGTGGTGTTCGGGCTTGGGGAAGCCACTGAAGGGCTTCATTATCATATCTAATCAGAGGAAGTGGATTCTTCTTCCTCTGGCCCAGGTGGAGACCTGTGCACACACTTTGGTTACTTGTACTATATACTGGAGACAGGATTTTGCCGAAAGTGCCAGTGTATTATTGCTACTAATAAACAGATATTATTTACATGAATAGGCCCATAACGCCTTTCCCTCCCTCAACTTTTGGCTGGCAGTGAAGGGGAGAGAGAGGAGGTAACAAAACAAATAGAGAAGAATCTGAGGCTGCTTGGGTAGCAGCACATAACCAGCATTGCTCATCATGCTGCTGGATGTTGATCAGCTGTTCAGCTGATAGTGTCCTTAGGCTGGAAGAAGCTGCAACTGGAGCATCCTGTGAGCAGGCGCCACTACATCCCTGCTGGACATGCAGGAACTTGCAGTCTCTAGCATGCATTGAGCTCAGTTCCTTCCTTATCTGATCCCTGCCAGTTCTGAGAGTCTGCAGGAGGGAACTGGTTGGGACATGAGGGAGCATCAGCTTCTCCTTCCCTCTCCCCCACTGAGGGAATAAGCACAATGGAAGGGGAACAGTTCTGGGGCTGATTGGAACACAGACAAGGGGGGATTAGCTGTGGGAGGGAAAAGAAAGACAGGGGTAGAAGAAAGGTACAAGGATAGGAGAGGGACAGGCACAAGGGGGCACACAGGTATGGAGAAATAGGGACAAAAGGGATAGCTATGTGTGATTGACGCAAAGGGGGGCAGGTATAGGAAGGACGGGCACAGGGGGAATTTTGGGAAAGGGAAAAGAAAATAGAGGGAAAGGGACTAAGATGAGGGCAGTTTGGTGAAGGGAGAATGAGGGGCTTGGAAATGAGAGTGAGGGGTTCTTGGAGAAGAGCGATTGGGTTTTGGGGAAGGTGACTTAGAGAGGAGATATTGGGGGAAAGAGGCAAGCATGGGAAGATTTCACATGCAGGAAAGTCAGGAGGGGAAAGGGAGAGACTAGAAGGTTTAACAGGTGCATCGAAACTCATCAGGCTGTCTGAAGAGTGCTGCAGTATAGGGCTGGAGCCAATCAAAGAGAGCATTGTGGGAAGAGAAGCAGGAGAAGACCAAACTAATTAATACTCCTGGGGGAATTCTGCACCAAAAAATTAAAAATTCTGCACACAATATTTTAAAATTCTGCATATTTTATTTATCAAAATAACACAATATAATCACAGCAGTTTCAACTATTTTGGTAATTTATTTCAAACTTCCTATCAGCAAGTATATCTGTAACAATACAGACAACAAAAAAGATTCAGGAAATGGTTTTTTGACAAATAGATTCCTTACTAGCATATAAATACAGAACTCTGAGTTATTCATTTATACTACAATACAGAACCGTATTTCCTGCCCCCCTCTGAAGCAGTGCAAAGGCTTGGGGGAGTCAGGGGTAATGGAGGAGCTGAGGGAGAGGGAAGGAGCCTTGGAGTGAACCTGAAGGATTGTTGGGTGTGGGTGGGAGAAGTATAGAACAGGTTGTTTTTTTTTGGGAGGGGGGAATTAGGGAGCCTCCCCCATGCTGACCCTCACTGACCTTTAGCCTTTCCCATTCAGTCAGGCATATCTGCCCCTGTCCCCATGTGTCCCTGTACTCCCATGTAACCTTGCACCCCCTCTCCTATCCCCATATGTCCATCCCCACTCAGACACTCCCCCACCACCATGTGTCCCTGCACCCCACTCAGCCACGCCCATATATCCCTTTGCACCTCCTCCCCATTCCCATGTGTCCTTGTGCCCCCTCAGCCAGCCCCCTTCCCCATTCCCATGTTTCCCTGTACCCCCTCCCCCCGTCCCTACGTGTCTCTATGCCCTCACTCAGCCCACCCTCCTTCCTCCATGTGGCCCTGCACCTCCTCCCCCATGTCTCCGTGCCCCCACTCAGCCACCCTCTTCCCCCTTGTGGTCCTTCACCCCCTTCCCTCTGTCCCTATGTGGCCCAGCACCTCCACTCCCATTGAGCCCTTACCCCAGTCTATCCTTCCTCAATAGCCCTCAGGAACCCCAGTCTATGACCCCCACGCTGTCTGTTCCCCCATACTCCCTGTCTCCTGACCTGGCTCCACAGGCTCGGTGCTGTCAGGCATGCAACCTCTTCCCTTCCTTATTGGCAGCTGGGGCTGCTCCCACCGGGGAGCAGCTGCTCTGTTCTAGTGCCACAGCGGCCCCTGGTGGGCAAAAGGTGGAACTGCAGCAACTTTCCAGCAGAAGTTATTTTCTGCAGAAAAAAAAAAGATGTGCAGCATATTAATTATGCCTATGCGCAGTGGTGCAGAATTCCCCCAGGAGTAAATTAAGTGCATAGGATCTTATTTTTTTAAGGGGATTGAGGAGAAAGGAACTTGTTTGGGAACCATTTGGTCTTCTGTTGCTGAAGGGAAATGTCTCTTCCCTCTTCCAACTCTCTGGCCAAAATGACTCCACTGATAACGCTGGCATCTTACATGTAGCAAAAGTGTGATAATTGCGGTACTATAGTGTATGACTCATGTAACTACAAAGATGTTATTTTCATGCACATTGTTTCTGCAGTGTAATTACTATGTGAGTTCAGTGGTAAGTAAATGTATGGAAAATATAACTAGTGTAACTACAGCACAGATAACGTACTGTACAAGGTCTGCAACTTAAACTATTGAAACTTGCAAAACCTCATGCTCCACAGGGGTTGAGCTGCCATAGCAATATCCTTATATTGGGCTGAATGAACTGCAAAGATGAAGAAGACATGGTGTTAAAACTGCCATAGGGTATTTGCCTCCAAGGAATTTTTCACCTACATAATGCCTTGCATGCAATGATTTCAAACGACTTTAGGACCTGCTCCTGCTCCCACTGAAATCAATGAGAGCAGGGTTCTGACCTAGTGAATGGAGGCACAGAGTGACTGAGTTACTTATCTAAGGTTATACAGTGAGAATGTAGCTGATCTGGGTGTAGAATTCAAAGGTCCCTACACCCAGTCGACTGCTCTAAGTGCATTATGAGATTCGAATCTGGGCTTTGGTATTAAGAGCTAGCCTCATGCAATGAACACACAAATCAACATTTATCATAGCCCTACCAAATGAGGTTCTGTTCTTTTGCTGCTTTGAGCCTCTTCTCAAGATGGATGTCATTCTGTTTATCTCCAGGGGTTCACATCAAGAAAGAATGAAGACTAAGGGCAAGTTAGTGTGTGGCAAGACCAGGTTTGAATCTACAACACATCAGCTTGCTGTGCACTAATGTCCTGCGTGGTCACTGCTATGGAACAGTGAAAGTCCTGGAGTGTGTCAGCCTCACTCCAGGACTTCCACTGCACTGTATCTTTGACCACGTGGAACGTCAGCGCATGGAAAACTATTGGATTGTAGATACACACCCTAGCTTGCCATGCACTAACTCACTGTGTAGGCAAGTCCTAATTCAATAGAAGGTAAGATTCTCTCATCTTGATTAGATAGCTACAAGTTTTACTGTGGCTTGCAAACACAGCTAACACTGCAGTGGAGTATTAGTAAAGGTCATTGTCCTTTGGGACAAGGGCCAACTCCCAGGGATTTAGGTTAAATGTCAGCGTTAAGGTCCAAAGATTTGTTTCTGGGGATCACTAAGTCAGTTATTTCACTACGGTACCAGAGTAAAAGGAAACCCTCTGATATCTTCAGTGTCATTATCCATCATTAACAACTATTTCTAAGATACTCTGCTAGGAGAAGACTTTTTTTCACACTGCTCCAGTGGATCATGCTGAGAAGTTTGATTGGAGATATAGCATACTTGACCTGATGAGGGATGATGATGTTAGCCAAGTCCTTCCTCCAAAAAACCTTACAAAACTGGTTGATCATGCTAGGGACCATCATTTTGAACCACTCACTGTGTATGAAATATGGTGTCTTCAAAATTTGAGTCAGAATACAGCCAGAGATGTGCATGAATAGAATGTTCTGTGGTGGTATATGGGATATTACTGAACATATGAAGCAGGCAGATAAGTTGCTTGTAGTGCTCTCTCAAAAGTTCTATAAAATGGCATCCATGCCCTTGACTGTCTAGAAAGAGGTGATCACTTTAGTCTTATCAATAAGTGCAGTCTTAAGTCCTATTACCCAAAGCTTAAACTTCAGGAGTCACCATTAAAAAGCCAACATTTACCAACACATCATGATGTCGGCGATACTGCAGTTATTCCCTATTTAAGTATAGGGCCCAAGATTTTCAAAAGTGACTAGTGATTTGGGGGGTGGGGGAAGGATGTGTTCAATTTTTGAGTGCCCAACTCGACACACCTTCATGGTCCCCGATTTGCACAGATTGGGTGCTCAGCTGTATTAGAGTAGATTAGATTGTTGCAGCACGTTGGACGTGACTGACATATCTTGTGGTGACTTGACTCACTTGCCTCCACGCTGCTTGTACAGATTAGGCTCACTTTGGAACAAAGGTCCCAAGTTGTTCCTAAAGCAGAAATGCAGCACCTAGTCCATGCTGGTAGCATTCTCTAAAGCAAGTGAAAACAGAAGAGCTACCTGGTGGTCACTCTCCTTGTTTCTGAAAACCCAACACCTGCACAGTAATTTTACTTTTATTAATACAGGCTTCAGAACTATCGTCTGCATCTCAGTTTACTTCACCGTAAGAGGATTCTAATCAAGTCATGGTGGGTGACAAGGATAAGCTTCTCCACTGCTCTGACCTGAGGCCTAAATCTGCTGTCCAATAGTCAGCTGTTGTAACTGATGACTTTCTCTACTAGAAAAGTCTGTCCACCAAGAGGTTAGCTTCACCTTGGTGATTCTATACCAGATAAATAAATACAAATATCTAATGTCATGACCCTTCTGTTCCACACATTCAGCATGTTTTGCCACTATAAGCAGCCATAGTTCAGGCCCAGAATATATGAACACAGAGATTAAAACGCCCTTTTGTCCTAGAGTTTGGCACCTTGTAAAGAGGAGATGTGCACTGGCTGAACAGCGATAGGAAGTCAACACAAAGGCCACCTGCACAGTCCCTGGTCTGAATTGTATTGTTATTGCAGATATCAGACGAGGCCTAGAAACTGTGAACAGATAGCACAGTCAAGCACATGCATTTGTCTTTTGCAAAGTTTTTGTAGAGGAGACTGGTAGGTGAGGGATGGGGGATGGAGTGTTACTGTATATATGGCAAACAAATTACATTGTCATTAATATTGCAAGCCTTTTTTTGCAGCGGAAAAAAATCTCTGCTTTATTTTAAGATTTTTAGTATGGTTTATTCTGAGATTTAGAAAACACAGGAGAGTCAGGCCTTCCAGACAAATGCATTTACCTTGACGAAATGCATTTGCAATAGCTTTACAACAATGGCCTAGAGAATACTCACAATTCACATTGGACTTCATTTTTTTTTTTAGTGCTTAGAAAATGGACCAGGTTCGCGGGCCTAATTCACAGCTACCACACCTACTCTTTCTGCGCAGAGAGTGAAGAGAATGAATGGGTCAATCACCTGACATATTTCCATCCAATTTCAAGGGTAGAATGTGTTCATTTTCTGACTAATGGCATGTCATTTTGCAGAAGCCTTTGGTCGTGAATTAATCCTGGAATCAAAACAGATTTTCCGGGGAGCAATCTTCCATCAAGTATTGATTTTTTTACACTCATGGAGTCTGTACTCCCTAATTTAACCTGACAATGATTCTGCACAATGGGCTGAGAGCACCTTGGCAACTCACAGAAGGAACTTTTACTGTCTTTTCTTTCTGCAAAGTAGAAGGTGGGGGTGATTGAGGGGGGAGAAAAGGGAAGAAAATGGCATAGTCAGTCACTAGGGGGGCATTTACTATTTGATGTTTTATTTCTGATTATTTGGAATGGGCAAAGAGATGCCTTCTAACTTTAGAAGTAATGTAAGCTGGCAATGTCTCTGAAAGAACACATGACTTTGTGAAATCCTGTTTATAGCAACATTTTTTTTCCAAAAGGCCAATAATGTACAAGTGTAATGGCATATCTAGTAACAGCCATTGTTTTCATGTGATGACATTTTACTCTCCAATAAATAAATAAAAACAATAAAAATGCCTCCTTTACCAAAAGGGTTTTTTGTCTTTGGCCTCAAAAATCTAACTTCTAAGACTTATGCTTTTTTTAGCATCTCCTAAAGGATCAACTCCTTTGTGTCTACTTCTCCACGTGTTGTATATTATACATCTGTTCTATCTATTTACTCTGTAAATATAACAAAGAGGAAAGATGAAATGTCTATCCATTGTGAAACAATAAAAAGAACAGAATAAAAAAAGGCAGAGATCATTTGTGGGCAGGAAGATTGATGGGACTCGGTGTGAAGAAGATGCCATCAGAGCCAGGTCCTTAATAGAAACCCAAGGAAGTTTTTTTTTTTTTTGAAAGGTACCACTGCAAAAGCAAAATAATGCAGTAAAATCATTACGCTCATAGATTAGATGCAATACATATATTTAAAAGAGACAAGGCAAGGTGCCAATCCTGTTGATTTATTCTGAAGCTGAAATGGAAGAGATTTGAGGCATCTTGCACAACTATCTTTGCAGAAAAATAACAATGTCTCTCTGCTGAGGATTTCTTCATTAGAAATGGCATGTTACTGGGAACATTGCTATATGACCTAAAGAATAATACTCCCTCCTCCCCTGTCTGCCATTTTGGAGGCGCACAAAGTTCTGAGACCCTGTTTCTGCAAACAAACAAACAAACAAAAGAAGATTTCTAACAAGATACTTTTCAGTTTTACAGGGAAGAAAAGGAATAAAACAACCCTTCTGGGCCTAATGGAGAAAACCTACATAGAAAAGCATATCAGTCTCTTCCTTACTCCAACCATCACACACAGACAATAATAAATACAGGATAGCTTTGTTTTTAGAGTGCATCACACAAGATGGTTATGATTTAAAAACTGTAGACCTCCTCTTTGCAGTTTTCTGGGTGCTGTAACTCTAGCATTGCCCATGTTAAATCAAAGAGAAGGAAAAAAAACACACAAAAGAGGAAAATGACAGGGAATAACTTAAAATAATACCATGGAATCTGATTCTGCACACTCAGTCAATAAGTATAGCAGCAAAGTGCTTTACAACTCTATTTGATAACTTCAGCCATGCAATTAAGTGGCTTTATATGTATTTGTGTTTCACGTTAAACAGTTAAAGCAGGAAGTTGCTAAAATACTTATCCGTGTTTGACTTTATTAATTTGTAAAAAACCCTACTTAAGTCACATGGATGTTATAAGGCAAAAGGTATGTCTTCACTGCAGAATTAACTTGAGTTATCTGAATTACTCCTCTTGAGTTATCTTAGCTAGTGTGCGAGCGGCCACACTGCGAAATCACACTCAAGTGGTGTCCATGCTGGCACTGCACTCACTTGTGTGTGGTGCTAAGACTCCTGGGGGCATATCCCATGGTTTTTAGTGGTGAAGTAAGCTGAGCCACCCTAGGAATTCTTTCCAAGTGAATTGTGAGAGAACTTGTCTGTCTTTTGTGGGTACAAGGGGGGAATTATGGGAAGGCACTGGAGGACGAGTCGCAGTGAGGGGGAGCTGGCTTGTATCCACTCAGTAGAGTGGACCTGTTAGCAGCTGATGAGTTGTGCTCACTCAAGCTTTAGCTTATATCCCTGCTGGGCCAGAGAACTCAGGTTTAAAAGCACCCCTACATTGTAGTTAAGGGTTTTTATGTGTGGATGGGACTTGAGTTAGGGGCAACACTTCACTTATAACTCAAGTTAACTTTGCAGCAAAGACAAGCCCTTTGTTAGTAAATAGTTGTAAGAGCATTTTGAGATTCTTGGATGAAAGTTGTTATATTGCAGGTAATGGCCAATTTTCCAGATCCCATGATTACTTTCTGAGAGGTTTCTTTCTCGCCTGTGTCCAATCTAAGGTCCTGATCCAGCAAAGCACTTGCTTGACTTTAAGCACACAAATAATTCCATTAACTACAATTGGACTATTCACATGCATAGAGTTAAGCATGTACTTTGCTAGAACAGGGCTTAAGTTCCTAACAACCACATTTCAGGGCAGATTATTCTGGAGGTCCAGACACCAAACACATGTAGTATCATTGCCAATCATGGAACAAGACTTAAAGTTAAAGGGGTAATATAATGAGGCAGGCTCCTCTCCTGCCCTGGAGTTCCTCACAAAAAGTCTTGGATGCTTTTTGGTTTGTTATCACCTCTCAGATTTGTATTTACTAGCTTCACCAAACCAACATCATGCTCCTGTGCAGTCAGTCTATTTAAAGCTTTTCCCGATCCTCAACCCTTTCTCATCACCCTGGGACATTTCTTCCTCTGGACTCTGCTAGCCTTCCCAGGAGTGCTGCCAGCTTTTCTGCCGCTCTAGGCGGCGGAAGGTCTCGCCCCGAAATGCCACCCCCCACAGAGGCGGCGGAAGGTCTCGCTGCCGAAATACTGCCGCGGTTGCTGCTGCCCAAATTGTAGCACCCTAGGCGACTGCCTAGATCACCTAATGGGTTGCGCCGGCCCTGAGCCTTCCACGCATTGCACTTGCTTCCTGGGCTTTTAACTAGACTCCACTGTAGGGGGTATAAATAGCTCCTTCGCTCATCAACCCCCAGTCTGCTTAAACAATTAATTACTCTCCTCCATCAGGTCTTTCCTGGCGGAGATAATTAATGCTTAAGTGATCAGAGTCCTGGGCCAGCTACTGGCTCTCAGCACTCTGTCACAGGTACCCAGGTGTAAGAGGTCCAAATTCAGCTTTACTAACAATCTTAAAAAACAAGTAAGTGTTAGTTACTTCAGAACACTAGCAATGCTATATTTCTCCATGATACTATTTTTGGAATTCTTTGGAGAGCCCAATATAAATGTGGTCTGGCTTCAACTAAAAGATTAGGTGGAGGGCTTTTGTGTGAAAAGTTTTGAGTGATACAATATGTTTAAATGGTACAAATGTTTATAAAAGTACTTCTAGGCATAAAGGTGAGAACTAAAATCATACATTGGAACAGTTTAAGACAGCTTTCTTATTGTTAAAGACCTCTTTGCTCCCCTCAGTTTTTTTCTACTTTCATTTCATTTTCCAAAAACAGTTTGAAAGAGGGCTGCTTCTCTCTTTCCTTGTTTTATGAAAGTGCTTCTGTACGTTAGCAAAGTGCTTTAATAACACATGCTTTATAAAAGTCGAAGTGACCACTGTCAGAAAGATGAGTCAAACTACTTTCAGTCTTTGAATGGGAGCAAAAATCAAATTTATCTCAGGTCTGAGTTACTTTCAAATGAGACTGCCTTCCAGCCATCAAGTGGTTAAAATGCTAACTGGTTAATAGACTTACACCTTGTCTACACACAAACGTTGTACTGATTTAGCTAAATTAGTTTAGAAGCTGATTTCGTTACATTGAAGCAATCCCCCATCCTTTCCATGGACACTTTAATCAGTCCAAGAATACCTTATATTTAACTGATTCCTCATCAATTTACACTATATTGAAATAAGGCATTCTAAAACCTATTTAAGAGTGTCACACAAGGTGTGTGTGTGGGGGGAGGGGGGAGAGGGGTGAGCTAATGTAACTAAATCACTTGCTAAACCAATTTAGTTTTGTATGACGACAAAGCCTAAGTGTGACAGGTTAGCCCCATGCCAGTTGGAGTTAAAGCCATGCCTATTTTGCTTTTGTATTTGGAATGGGAACTAAGGTTAGATACTTAACCAGTTAGAAAATGAAGTTAACATAAGAGCTGAATTGGTTCATGACTGAATTTAGTTTTCAATAGTGAACAAATACAGAATAATAATTAATAATAACTAATAAAACCCAGAGAAAAAACTGGTAATTTACTACCTGCCCTTTACTACATCCACCTGGATTAAGACTAGTTTATAGAAGACTCAATCCATAGCCCATTTCCATTGCCTTCAATGGCTTAGGATCATGGCTTTAAAACCTGGGCTCACTATTATTATTGATTTATATTATGGTGCTTCCTAGAGAACTCAGTCAGAATAGGGGCTCCATTGTGCTAGCCCCGTTGGGCTGCCTAAGTGTGGCAGCCTGTCCCTGGCTGCTGAAGGTGACAGTGCTGCTCAGAATCCTCACAGCGTTACATGTTGTGGCCCAGAGCCTGACATGTCCTCCACATCACAGTTTGCAGATAGAACCTTGAAGAGCAACCTAAGCTCCCCTTATGTAACACTTGTATCTGAGGGAATTCTCCCCTGACGGGCACTGGCGCTCAATGGATCTTTAAATACTGCCAGTGTAAAAGGGCTGTAGTTAAGAGGAGTATCCCTCCCACAGGAGAAGGCAAGTGACTTGCCCAAGTGTAGGCCTGGCTTGACATAAGTAACTTGCATCATGTCTTAGTGGGCATAATTGGGAAGGTGAATGGAAGGTGAAGTTGTAAGTAGGGGCTTGACAAACAGTATGCTGGAGTCAGGAGGTCTGTGTTAGTTAAGATAAACAGCAACACTAATGCTAGGGACTATGGACAAGATAAACCTGGAATGTAAAGATCAGGTTCCACATGAACAGCACACAGACTGAGCATGCTGTACAGGAATTGGTTCCTGGAAAGTAACCAGGTCAATCCAAAAATGTGTGATGTAACATATAACAAATGCAATGTAATGTGTAAATGTATATAAAAGAAGAGGTTTGTTGTGTAACTCTGGATGTGAGGTACACCCTATGCCCATCCCATACTCTTGAGTCTGATCAACTCAGCATAGCTTTGCCATATTCCAAATAAAGGAACCTGGTGATGAAATCCAGAATCAAACTGTGTGTTTTGGATCCCAGTGAACTGTATGAAGTGTTCTCCCAGAACTGGACAAGGTGTTCTGGATAAGCCAAGTGAAAAAGGTCTCGGCCGGAATTCCAATACCAACGTCAGACAGCAGGTATTGGCAGAGCTGAGATTAAAACTCCCAGTTGCATGCCCTATCTATCCCACATCACACTGTCATCCCCACAGTTGATGTGAGAAAGAAATAATAATTAATAACCCATCATGTCATCAGTAGCTTGGAGACTCTAGAGCAAAACTGTCATTCATCCTTTGGAGTCAAGATTAATGGAATAAATATATTTCCTCTTAAGCAGAATTGCTAACCCTGCAACTTCCTTAGACTCCTGCTGGTGCACTTTACAGTCTGGATAGTAGGCGGTGTTATGTGAGTAGTGTGACTATATACTCTGAGATCTGAAAGTGGAGATATATACATGTAAGATATAGATATTAGGGGTGAAATCCTGGCACCACTGAAGTCAATGGCAAAACTTCCATTGATTTCAGTGGGGCATGGATTTTACTCTAGGTTCTCCCACCACCACAAAGGGTCTTCATGACTGGAGAAAAATCCCTGCATCTATTAAGTTAATTGGATGAAGTGTGCATGGGGTGGGTAACCAGATTGACCAGGTAGCATCAGTATCAAAATTTTTTCACCTCCACCTTGCTAGGAAACTTCACCCTTTCCTCTTGGATGAGAATCTGGCCATGCTTTTGTCATCTTCAGGCTGGATTACTATAATTCACTGTATCTGAAGTGGAATGTGACGATGATGCACAAGTTCTGGCTGGTACAGAATGCAACTTTATTCATGGTCTAGGCCTCCCCCCCTCCCCCGAGCACATCAGGCTCATGCTCAGGTCCTTCCACTAGCTCCCAGCCACTTTCAGATACAAATTTAAAAGCTAAGTCCTAATCTTCAAAGAAATTAATGGATCAAGCCCCAGTTACATTAAAAACCACATTTTGATCTCTGAACCACTATGACAGCTGCACTCCTCTGGGACAATACTGATCTCAGAGCCAAGGGAAAAGCACGTGAGAGCTGGGGGGTACAGTGTTCTGTTAAAGGGATCCAGCTATGGAATGAACTTCCAGAGGGGGTCAGGTGAATCTAGAATCTGACCACCTTTAGGAAACGTTGCAAAATCTTCCTCTTCGAAAGGGCCTTTCCACTGTAGCAAGAATAACATGACATTGGCACCCTCATCTACCCAAATGCCACACCAAAAAAACTGAAACAAACAATACAATCAGCAAATAAAATAGAATACCCCCAAGCAGAATTTCTATCCTTAAATGTAAGAGCCAGACACTCCATGAAGCCCACCGGGGACTTCACTATTGCTATAGATTTTACATAGACAGCGCTCAGATAGTGATTCCAAAGCCACATAAGTTAAAACCAGAGAAAGACACTCTAATTCCAGACTTGGTGTTCATATGGGCGTTCTAGTGATGTAATTATAGAGCTATAATTATGTTGGCATTATTCTACTGGTAAATTTCCCTGTGTAAATAAGCTCATATATTGAGTAATATCTTATGCTGTGAACAGCCCCATTGGGAGAGTGAGGTACTACTCAGTGCGATTAAGGGTGGTAGAACTTGGCCTAGCAATACCAACACTGTATATTACGTTATTTTGGAGGTGAAAATTTGCCTGACCGGTAGGGAAAGCATGGGATGGACAGCAGGAGATAGTAATGAGGCAGAAGGAGGGAAATGAACCATTTGTTTAAACTCCTGTTTTGATTGTTTAATTCTCTCTTCCAGCTCCTGGACAATCCCCTATTCTTTGTTTCTTGGTATTTTACTTTCCTCTTATGTTCATGTCAATGATGGTGATTTTTTGTTTTAGCTGAAGGGAGTGAGAAGACAGCATATTTGTTGCTGGCAAACAGCTTGAAAATTATGACTTGAGCCAATCAGAAGCGAGGGATCATAGTAGCCAGTGAAATTAAAGAGGTCTGTATAGTCATAGGGTTACCATACACCCAGGTTTTCACAGACATGACCTGCTTTTTGGTTTTCCAATCTCCGTCTGGGTGGATTTTTGAAATACAAAGAAATGTTTGTGATTTTTCCTTGCTCGTCCTTTTGACTTGCCTTCACAGCTGGGCAGTTGGAAAGCGACACCTGCTGTCCCGACGCCCAGCTCTGAAGACAGAGCTGCCAGTCTGCAGCAGTGTAGAAGTAAGGGTGACATGATATGAGTGACGTTCTGTACCCCGGGGGAACACCCTACACCCCCACGTTCATCTTTATAAAATGATTGTGTGGTATCCAATGCAAAGATATATTTTGGGTGTCTTTGGAAGGCTCTTGATGCACTGAGCATGGTTGTTATAGTGATGTTATAGCAATTGTTACAATAATGTTATAGTCAGGTTATAGGTTATAATTTCATGTCTATAGGTATGAGGCTGAAAATGTAGCCTCATGGCTTAAAGCAAGCCCATGCAAAAACTCTCCAAGAACAGAGAGGCAGTTCACACCTGGTCAGGGCATGGATGGGACAAACCCAACCCAGCCTAGCCTCACAGGAACAATGGACATGGCTTAGGCAGCAACAAAAACATCTGTTAGACCCTCGAGGGAGTCACCCCCTTCCTTTGGTCAGTTTGGGGCTGCGATGAGGTAATGCTCACCTGACTCTGAACGGGGGTGGGGGTGGGGGAAGAGACAGGGGCAAAGCCAAGAGGAAAGAAAGGACATGATAAAAGGGAGAGACATTTTGCCATGCTCTCTCTCTTCCACTTACAACTACAGACACCACCACCAAGCGACTGAACCACTGATCAAAGGGGAGAGCCTGGCTGAAGAGCCAGCCTGTGGTGAGAAGCATCTAAGTTTGTAAGGATATTGAAAGTGTTAAGATCAGCTTAGAATGCGTTTTGCTTTTATTTCATTTGACCAAATCTGACTTGTTATGCTTTGACTTATAATGACTTAAAATCTATCTTTATAGTTAATAAATCTGTTTGTTTATTCTACCTGAAGCAGTGCATTTGGTTTGCAGTGTGTCAGAGACTCTCCTTGGGATAACAAGCCTGGTACATATCAATTTCTTTGTTAAACTGATGAACTTATATAAGCTTGCAGCGTCCAGTGGGCATAACTGGACACTGCAAGACAGAGGTTTCCAGGTATGTGTCTGGGACTGGAGATATTGGCTAATGTCATTCACTTGCAAGTAGCTGGGAGCAGCTTACATGCCAGAGGCTGTGCGTGAACAGCCCAGGAGTGGGGGTTCTCACAGCAGAGCAGGGTAAGGCTGGCTCTCAGAGTCAAGGATTGGAGTGGCCTAGTAGATCACTGGTCCAGACATCACCAGCGGGGAACGTCACAGTATGGTATTGCTATAGAAACTGTACCTCTCCCCTCCAGCTCCTCCTCCCTGCGGCAGCATCCTCTATTTGGACACTTGAAATATGGTAACCCTATAGTTCTGTTACAGAGAAATACCCAACCACTGTGTGATGGGTTATGCCCCTTAGGAAGCCACCTGATGTGTTGAGATACCACTGAGTCTACCTGTTCTGCCAGCATGGGCCCCCTTTAACCTGTCTTGCTTAGCCAGGCTATTAAAGCCTCCTCTAACACACACACGGGCAGGGCCATACCCAGCTGCAGATGAGCTCTGGGAAGACTCAACTTAAGGGACTTGCTTCAGCACTCAGCTGTCTACCTCCCTTGGAGTGCAGACCCAAAGGTATATTATGAAATCCACCTCCTCCCTCAATGTGGAGGAAGGTATGCACAACTTCTGCCCCCCACCCCAGTTAGAAATTACAGAAGCTGGGTTATATTACAAACAAAATGAATTTTAATAACTACAAAAGGCAGATTTTAAGTGGTTAAAAGGGATAGCAAACAGAACAAAGCCGATTACTAAGCAAATAAAACCAAACACGCAAACTAAACTAGTTTCACTAAAGAAATTGGTTACAAATAGTATTTCTCACCCTCGATATTGTTGCAGGCAGACTACAGAAAATCTTAAAAGGCAGCTGCACTGGTCTCCCTCTTGAGACCTCAGGTATTATTAATCACAAGCTAGATGCCCTTCTAGCTTGGGTTCAACCCTTCTCCCCTCTGGTCAGTTTTTGCTTCCAGGTCTTTTTCAGTGTCTCTGTGGAGGAGGACAGAGGAGAACTCTGATGATGTCACTCCCCTGCCTTATATAGCTCTTGTGTAAGATGGGAACCCTTTGTCTTCTAGTTAAAAATCACTGGCATTCCAAAAGGGGAGGAGGGGTATCCAGCACCAGGTGACTCGGACCCATGTCTCTGCATGGCTGTGGCAGCCATTGCTCGTAGGCTGTCTCCAGCATCCAAAGAAAGACTAAGCTCTTTCATAGTCCATTGTTTCTGCCAGTGGCCCATTAGCCCTGTCTGGCTTTTCCATTGTTGTACCTGAAGGGCTAGTTGGGGGTGACTCCCAAAGTAACACATTTGAAATATAGATACATAGTCAATATTCCTAACTTCACATACAGAAATGATATAGGCATACAAATTGGATAATCACATTCAGTAAATCATAACCTTTCCAATGAACTCTTACATGAGCCATCTTGCATAAAGTACATCTCATTTATGTCATATTCATATTATAATCATATTTTCATAAGTAATATGGAATGGAATGTCACACACTGATTATGCAAATGAGACAAACAGCCAGTCAGAGGGCATTTTATAACTGAACAACAATCGCATTGTGCTGAATCAGTAACTGTCCAAGGTCTATAGCCTTAGACTTACCGGCACAATTACTTGTTGGGATACTTTTTTGATAGCTTCTTGACTTGTTTCTATGTAGTTTATAGTGAAGGTCAACTGACAAGTCAAATACTGTGATGAAATCCTGGCCCCACTCAAGACAATGGAAAAACTCCCATTGACTTCAGTGGGCCACGATTTCACCCTACTGGCTAATACTGACAAAATTCAGCCATTTCAAAGATTACTCTTGCCACACTTTCAATTGTGTTATACCCCATGCTCTGCCCCACTGCTATGATACACTCCCAGCTCTAACATACATGTCACACAGCTGACTCTGAGCTATCTTTAGGGCTATTGCATATACCATACCTCCTGTTTCCTAGTCAGAAATTGCAAGGGAGAACTTGTTAAATTGGGTCTTTCCTCAGCTTTCCATTTATTTGCTGCAACATAATAAAATAAATAAATAAATACATAAAAATAAGTAAAAAAATAAATAAATACAAAATAAAAACAATAATAATAATTAATAATTAATAAAATACCTCCCAAGACAAAGGCTGGACACCAGACTCCTAGAGAATTGTCAGCACTGAGAAACTTTATTTTCAAATATGCAGACATCTATGTTGGTTATAAGAACTGGAGCTGGCATGTTTCAAATGTCAACACCATTTTAACATCTATAGAAGTCTCTAATGTTAATGATGAGAGTGGATCGTACTGTAAGTGTATTGGAAATGGCAGCATTCAGTTACCTGTAAATGTTAAAACATGGTCTCCTAAGAGCTGACAAAGAGGATCAGCAGATGCATGTTTTAGTTTGTCAGACATTCAGCCCCTGAAGACCTGTTCCAGCTTGCTTTGTGCTCATCTGAACCTTTTGTTCATGGTTCCAAGAGGCCAGATTTGGCTTGAGACTTTAACGACTTTTGCCCTGGGGAAGGAGGGTGAGGAAACAGTAAAAGCCTCAAGATGATCTAAAAGGGAGAGATACATTTGCTGGCATCATGGTTGGTGGTTGCTGTCTGAGTGCATTTGTAGGAGTGCCTGCAGTGATTCCATATTGCCTTTATTGGTCGGCACGCAGGAAAATTATTTGAAAGGGCGTCAGAGAAAATAGTAGGGTAATATGCCCATATGGAAAAGTCCTATAGAATTTAATGAAGATGAAACTACAGAGTTCTATAGATGTGTGACCGGGTTCCACAGAACCTACTATGAAAACTTAATATAATTTAAAAGGAAATGAGAACCTTTTCATAGATTTTTATAGACCCTATAGATTTCTATCACAAAGATATATTTCTCTATGCCATTCTATAGAATGGCTTAAAAAAAGTTTTGTTTTCTTTGGCAAGGGTCACTTGCCAAAAGATAAACACAAACAGTATTTGAATCCTTTGGAGGCTATGGATATATACTTATAACCTTCCAAGCACACATTTGGCTGACAGTATGCAACATGGAAGAGTTCTAAGAGTTAAATAAAGTAATTTATGTACCCCTTGTGTAAATACCTCTATTTTATTAGATTGTATTGGGCAGTGGAAAATAACTGCAGTGTAGATTGCTTCAAGTAATTTCTAATAGTGACAGGCTATCTTGACAGGACAATTTGTGTTTGATTGTCATCCATTTCACAATATAAAGCATGGAATTCACTGCTGAGCAGGAATTATTCCATCACAACTGCAGCACAGGCCTGGTAACCAGAAGCCCCTGATTTCTAAGTTGGGCAATGACATTGGCTCCTTCTAAGCTTTGGGTAAGTCACTTGTCCTCTTTGCCTCATTTGTGCCTTAGAAGACCTCCTACAAAGTACCTAATAAAGCCAGTGCCAATTATGACTTTCATAATTTGAACTTTGCTTGCTATGGATAGTTGAGCTTAAGATGTAGAAATATAGAGGACATTAAAGTGGAAGGCCATGAGTGTTCACAGAAAACAGGCACAAAAGGGTCACAAACAAAATCTAATCAAAATTCACCTTTGAATTTCAACAAATGTATGCAGAAGTAATTTTTCCACTGTTCACTCAGCTTTAGCTAATTTTTACTGTCATTGTTACTGCTTTTAGTATAATGTCACAGAATCAAAATCACATATACAGACACACACATTTCCTTGTTTTAGAAATGCTATAAGGGTGAGTTACTATATAAATATCTTACACAAAAGTCTCTGTAAATTTTCTTCCAGGAAGACATATAAGAAAACACTCAGAAAAAGTTGTTAGACTTTTATGTGGTTATTTTGTATGGGCATTTTACTTTGCTGCAGGCTAAGAGAGAAGAAAAATCAATCCATGTTTGTATGGGATGAAAAGATGAAAAGAAAAAAAATACTTACAAAATAATTAGCTTGTGGTGTAAGGAATGAAATCAGCAAAAACAAAGCAAGCAAGCAAACAAGAAAAAAAAACCCAAATATGACCTGGTCTCTTGCTGCTGCAGTTCTGCCCTTAAAATACACATTAAAATAAATTGTTATTAAGGTTTATTTTGGGGTACAGACCGCTCTTGTTCTGAAGACTAGTTGTAACTAGCCTTTTCTGAAGCCTGGAACCTCCTGAGTTCTAATTTAGGGGTTAGTGCTTTAAAAATATATCTACAACCAAAAATAACATAGCAAAACCATTTCTTTTAAAAAGAATAAGTGGGTCAACCATCAATTCAGGAATGGATTTTGGACTTAACTCAAATGTCCACATTTGAAAAGGTCACTCTCTCTCTCTCTCTCTCTCTCTCACACACACACACACACACACACTCTTGTTCTTTCTCTCTCTCTCTCTGAAGAAATCTGGAATCCACTTCTAAAGACCATAGCCTCCCCTCTGCTAAATGACTCAAATTACACCCTGGAGGTTCTGGGGACAGGGGGAAAGGACATGTAGATGTAATATGCCCCCCAGCTGGAAAATATTTGAAAAATGGAATGGCCTTTAAATGGTTTAAACATGTAGTCATACCATGATGGTGCATTAACAGTGCCAACTTAAAACACACCTCCAGCAGGAAAGATTAATATTACTTATAAAAAGGCCTATGTAGAATGTTTGTTGTACTGCCAAGAACACAGCATAGCAGGTGATCTTTTTAGTCTCTGGCAATGATTTTTGCACAACATACTGAGTAATCATTGTCTACGATGCCCTTTTTTCCACCATAAAACCTGTAGAAGGAATAATAATGGCCCTCATTTTTCCTCTAGCTTCTGAGGACAACTCTAAAATATCTACCTCATGGCAGTAGTCCATAAACTCCAGTTGTGATAGAGCAGTATGCAACCTGAAGCTAGCAATATCAGTATAATTATTGAACCAACAAATATCCCTATAGTTAGTCTTTTTGGGGAAAAGTTTAGAGAAGCCTATATCTCTATATATGAAATACACAAAGAGGCCTTTACGAGTAATAGGAGGCCCAAAATGTTCAGTGAACACATGCTGGATTTATGCTGCTACAGTGATCATCAAAACTGGGATGCTCAGGGTTTGGTGCTAGCTATTTCAATGTTGATGAAAAAGAATGTCATTCCTTTGGCTAATATAACCAACCATCACTTAATTTCTTGCTGAAAGAACACCCTCTCTGAGCTTCATTAATGAGAATTCATTTATTTATTGGAACTCACTTATAATTTTCTCTCTTTGGCTTGATGAATATGGAGTTTGCTTTCAGAAAGGAATTTCCCTCAAAAATCTTTTCCTTTTTCAGAACAAATTCCATTGTCTTTGTGTCACCAGAGGAAAAAGTGTTATTAAAGGTATTTAACCAAGTAGCAGGTTCTAGGACTCTGCATAGGAATGCAAGACACTTCTATTGAATTTCCCTACAGTAAAGTGCTAGGACTCTGATAATACACATAGCAGTGTTTTCTGACTCTTGTTGGCAGGTGAATCTTTTTAGCTCCAACCCAGGGCCAGTGCAAGGAAGTTTCGCGCCCTAGGCAAAACTTCCACCTTGCGCTCCCTCCCCGCACCCAGCTAACCTCGCCCCCCCACGGCAGCTAACCCAGCCCCCCACCCGGGGAGCCCGCCACCCCCCGCACCCGGGGAGCCCCCCCCCACAGCAGCTTCCCGCCACACCCCCCACCCGGGGAGTTCCCCCCCCGCAGTAGCTACCCCTCCTCTGCAGCTAACCCCGCCCGGGGAGCCCCCCCCAGCTCACCTTGGCTCCGCCTCCTCCACTGAGCACGTCGGCGCTGCTCTAATTCTCCTCCCCTCCCAGGCTTGCGACGCCGATTGGAGGAGACTTAGAGCGGGAGCGGTGTGCTCAGCGGAGGAGGCAGAGTGGAGGTGATCTGGGGCGGGAAGCAGTTCCCCTATGCATCCCCCCCTGTTACTGTGGGCGGCCCTCCCCGCACCCCCCCACCCCAGCTCACCTTCACTCCACCTCTTCGCAGGGGTGGCATGTTTGTAGAAATTTTGGTGGTGCCCAGAACCCGCCCCTGCCCAAACTCCGCCCCCCCAAACTCTGCCCCCCACCTGCCCAAGGCTCTGGGAGGGAGTTTGGGTGAGGGAGGAGGTCTGGGGTGCAGGTCCTAGGCTGGGGCAGGGGATTGGGGTGTAGGGTGCAGGCTCTGGGAGGGAGTTTTGGGATGGGAGGGGTGCAGAGGGATGGGGTGCAGGGGTAAGGGGTGTGGGGTGTGGCTGCAGATGAGGGGTTTGGAGTGTGGGAGGGGCTCAGGACAAGAGTAGGGGTGTAGGGGGTGAGGGCTCTGTCTGGGGCTGGGAATGGGGGATTTGGGGTGTGGGAGGGGCTCAGGGCGAGAGTAGGAGTGTGGGGGGAGAGGGCTCTGGCTGGGACTGGGGATAAGGTGTTTGGAGTGCTGGAGGGGCTCAGGGCTTGGGCAGAGGGTTGAGGGTGCAGTGGGGGGGTGAAAGCTCTGGCTGGGGGTGTGGGCTCTGGGGTGGGGCAGAGCTGGGGATGAGTTTGGGGTGCAGGCAGGCTGCTCTGGGACAGGGGCCAGAGAGGAGGACTCCCCCCAGCTCTTTCCCTGCCAGCAGCAGCAAGCTCTGGGGTACGAGCCCCCCTTTCCCACCCCCCTCAGCAGCACACTCACCCCCACCACTGTCACTGTATGTGCTCCTAGGGTCCCTCTCAGGTCCTGGAATCTCCCTCGCCTCCCCCATGGTGGGGCGCTGCGCATGCCTCCTCCCCTGCTGTTGCCCCTGACTGTAGCCTCACTGGGGGTGAGGGATGGGGGTGCCTCCTTGCCCAGCATGGGGCAGGAGCGGTGACTGCGGGCAGGGGGGTCCCCTATGCTGCTGGAGGGTCCCATTGGAAAATGAAAGGATCTGAGGTGGAAGGGCAGGCTCAGAGTCAGTCTGCCCTGGCAGTGGAGAAGGGGAGCACTAGGACCCTGCGGCAGCAGTTGTTGCAGGGAAGCAGCATGGAGGAGACAAAGACAGACAGGCTCTGCTCCCAGACAGAGACTCCGGGGGGCCGTGAAAGTCGAGCAGGGGGGCGGGGGCAGTAAGTCGGGGCCAGGGGACACTGGGGGAAGGCGTGGGGGGACTGCAGGTGGGGCCGGGGGGGACACACGGCCCCAAGTATTGCTGGAGCTGGGCCCCTGGCTCTGAATATTGCTGGTGCCCGAGCACCACGAGGATCAGCTTTTAGGCGCCCCCAACCACTAGGCGCCCTAGGCGGCCGCCTAGTTTGCCTAAATGGTTGCACCGGCCCTGCTCCAACCACTATCTCCCTCTAAAGCAGAGGGAAGGAGGGGCGGTGACCAGGGCCGGCTCTAGGTTTTTTGCTGCTCCAAGCAACAACAACAAAAATCTCCGAGAGTGCAACTGCCGAAGCGCAAAAAACAAAAAAAAAAAAAAAAAACAACCTCCGAGAGTGCAACTGCCAAAGCAAAAAAACCCTCCTGGAATGCTGCCCCTGCAATTGTGCCGCCCCAAGCACGTGCTTGGTTTGCTGGTGCCTAGAGCTGGTCCTGGTTGTGACTGGGGAGGTCCTGTAAGAACAGCGTGGAGGGAAAACTTACATCCAGGTCTATATTCAATTTATTTTGAAGTTTACCTTTAACAAAAAAGGGGTGAGAAGGGTTATGGCTCATTTCAAACATTTGTCCTTCCCATTTCAGCACAATCAGGCTAACTTTGTATTTTCCCTTACCTACCGTAGTGAATTCAGTCAGCATCCAGGCTTATGAAACTAAAGAGTGGGAGACAGGTGCACCTTTATAAAAGTTCATTTTTAATCCAACTGAAACCCAAGCCAGCAGCCCATGGGCAGATGACATTTGCCTATCACGGCACAAAAATGGCTTAAGGATTGTAACGGAGACTAAAGCTCAACTGCATCCTCTAGCTATGAGCAGATGAAAGAATTATTTCATAATGCTGCTGTGTTGCTTGGACCCTGGAATCCATTGCAGTAGTCGGGGATGGCACTCTTACCTTCTTGGCGTTGGGAATATCACCTGCGCAGTACATCCATTCTTCTCATTGCCAGTGGTTGAGGAGTGAGTAGTTGGATCCTTACTCAGATCTCCTATGCTGCAGCATGATGTTGGATCCTTCAAAAACCAGGAAATTAGTACTGTGGGGATATAGATATACATATTCCAATCACAGGGGTTATCATGAGATTGTAAGTGAAGCTGACTCCAGCCTAAAAGACAACTCTCTGAATTGGGAGTATGTCTTCACTAGCATTCCCAAAATACTCTTACACTCCTTGGGAGGGGAATATGTTTTCCTACTTGGGAGGGCTGGATTGCTGAGGACAGCGGTTCTTTGGAGATCATAAACCTCACTGCCAGGGATGATCAGCCTTTACACCTATAAATTAAATTGGACATGGACTTTGCTGCCCTAGATTGACCTGTTTAGCACAGACATGTTGAAGGTAGAGAGATTTATAGCTTTTTTTGAAGTATCCAACCAGCATTAAAAGGAGATGTACAAACACTGTCCAATTCTGGAATCCATACTTGAGCGAAAGACCTACTCCAAAGTCAATCAGCTGGGCAACCAAGCAAGTTGAGGTAAAACCCCTCATTCGCTCAAGCACATTGTTATAGATAGCCATACAAAAGTAAATTGACTGATCCAGTTTCTCAGATTCAGCTGACAGGTGTTCGCAAAAGTGGCCTTAAACAGACCTGAATTTCCTGAAGTCAATGGATGTGAATCTGATATGTTGATTTTGCTCCTGTATGCATTAATGATCTAGAGATTTTGTGATACAAACCCTCAGTCAAAATACCAAAGTATATTTTACTTGTTAATAACTCCAGCATCTTATAAACAGGTTTTATCCGATGTCAGGTAACTTGAATAGCTCTTTCAGTGCACTAATAGTGGAAATCCTCTTTCAGCTAAATACGGTGGGGTTTCTTCTCTGCCATTGTGAGAGACAGTCCACTAGACTAGACAGACCACTGTTTTGAGCCAGTATGCCAGTTCCTACACTCTTGTGATTATGCATGTAAATCCCATGAAAAATTGGCTAGTTAGGCATTTAACTGCATGCAAAAATGATTACTTACTTATGCAATTGTTGCAATTGCATGCACCATCCTGGTGCACTTTTTTTGTACAGGACTGGGCCTCTGCTTCTGGATCATAAATGTCACAGAATTGCACCATCTGGGTGGAATTACAAACAACTAAATGTAAACTGCACATGATATTAAAATAAAGGAGCACTCATGAACCATCTAAGTTTTTGAAAATATAACTTTTCCCTCTCCTGCCCTCTGTTGTCCCTTTGTGACCCAAGAGGTTAGTCAAAGTTCAGGGTCCTGGGATGTTCCAGCTGGGAGTAGATAGTGATGGTGGAGGCCGGTATGTTCTGTGATGTTGTTTTGTTTTTTTATAAGGAATGTACAAATTCCTGCTTCTCTAAATGCAGGAGGAACCAAAACCATGGGTTGGCTTCTTTGCTTATAGCCCATGCCTCTTTCAGACAGCAGCCATGACCCAGAACCGTCCACTAGGCTTCTCCCAGCATCACACCTGCTGCTTGGCTTTCTTGCTGCCTGTCTCTCTCTCGCTGGTGCTGGATTCTGCCTGCCTTCCCTCACACTCATCCCCTCACAAAACAGTACTCAGCAAAACCCTTCCACCCATACAGTCCAAAACTCCTGAGTGGGTTCACATAACCCTTTGGTTTTATGTGGGAGCTTGTGCTTAATTTAGCCTTACTGTAAATTGAAGGATGCATGCCCACCCATCAATCTCAGCATGGTTTTAAATCAAATCAAATCAATCAATCAATCCATAAAGGGGTTTCAGCCCGCTCATAAAACCTCTCTCAAAAGGATGAATTACGGAATATGGGGCCAGGTTTGTATTTGATTTAGGAAAAGTATGTATGGTCCGCTAAAGAAATTCTAAGTCACAATGCTAAACTTTTTTTATATTAGCTTCTTTAGAAAGGGCAGATTTCAGTTTTTATTATGAAATTCAAGTCATTTCCAGATATAAATTTACCTTGTCATTTTCTCATCTTCAGTTGATATGTGGGGCCATGGGACTGGCTTTTGATATCACACCTCTAACCACAGTAAAAGAAAGTATGTTATAAATAATACAGACTCCTCATAAGCTTGACCTGCTGTGATCCTCAGCTCTGTTGATACCAGGTGCTGATAGCCTTTTGTATTACAGCGCACAGCTGAGCTAATAATTCAAAACAAAAAACATATTCAGTTAATTTGCCTCTTTTGCTGTTAACAAAGGACCACAGATAGTGACTTTCTCAAATGTAGTCTTTATTCTAAATTACTCTCTCAATAATTGCTGTGAAGATTTCTTGATTTCTAGAGATTGTGTGTGTGTGGTTTTGATCCTTGAAATGTGAACTGTTTTGCTTAGGGCTGGTCTACACTGCCGCGCTACTTCGGCGGCTGGGGATCGAACTTCCTGGTTCGATTTATCGCGTCTGGTCTGGACGCGATAAATCGAACCAGGAAGTGATCCCCGTCGACTGCGGTACTCCAGCTCAACGAGAGGAGTACCGCGGAGTCGACGGGGAGCCTGCCTGCCGCGTGTGGACCGCGTCTGAACCGCGGTAAGTTCGAAGTAAGGTATGTCGAATTCAGCTACGTTATTCACGTAGCTGAATTTGCGTACCTTACTTCGACTTGGGGGGTAAGTGTAGACCAAGCCTTAGAAACATAGGACACATTATACAGGTCTGTTCTCAAATTTAAAGGGAGGGGGGAATAATTATTAGAATCAGGTGCAAATACTCTTGATTATGATTTTTTAAGTTCTGTTTCTGTGAATTGTCTATACTATTCACTTGAAATCTGAAGTGTCTATGAGCACTACTTACCAGCTAGCACATTTGCTAGACTATACCAAAAGAGTAAACACAGCAGGGATGTGAATGAAATTGAAGCAATTTTGTGCAAAAATATGAAGGAATATTTGTGGATTTTTTTCAGTATTTGCCAGCCCCTACTTTTGTATATGATCTACTGTTTCCCCAGAAATACACCGCTACCTCAATATAACACCACCTGATATAACACGAATTTGGATATAACGCGGTAAAGCAGTGCTCCGGGGGGGGGGGGGGCTGCGCACTCCAGTGGATCAAAGCAAGTTCAATATAACACCGTTTCACCTATAACGTGGTAAGATTTTTTGCCTCCCGAGGACAGCGTTATATCGAGGTAGAGGTGTACTCCTTCAGTTAGCTTTTTATACCTTATGCTTATGGCAGTGATTTACTGTCCCAACACTGGTAGCTAGGGTAGAACTTAGAAAGTACATGCATCTAACTTTTGTTGAAAGGTATTGTCTCCCCTCAGTGGTTTGTGTTTTAAAAATAATAAAGTATGTAACAAAGTTATCAGGTGAATGTTATACAAAATAATGAGACATATGAACATTGCCCTATGAGTGCGAGTGCCTAAGTCAGGGCCTGATCCTAGAAAGACTTAGGCATGTGAATAACTTACTTATGTGAGTAGAACCAAAACTTCAATCATCTTCAGAACAGCTGTGTTTGGTTATTACTGTGTGTGTGTGTGTGCATGCGCGTGTGCAAGGAGAGAAAGATGAGCTTTAGTCAAATCCATAATCCAAACTTTCGGGATGTTTGGAATCCAGATTTGAATCCAGATCTGAGTTTTGTGACTTAGGCCCTGCTCACACTAATGGCGGTTGGGTTGGTGCCTGGAGTGGTACAGGAAGGTATCTGGGGCTATGAAGCGATGGAAATGATTAGCATATGATGGCAAGTTCAGTGGTTTTCGCCAACACATGAAACTGACAGGTTTTATATCATATATATCATATCTCCTACTGGGCTTGTACATGCACTCCCTGCTACTGCTTTGGTGAGATGTCTGTGGCAGACATTATTGAGCCAGTATGGGATGTTTTCTCTAGGCTACCTAGTTCTGAGTTTAAAATATGTGGGAGCTAGGGAAATGAGGAATTCTGACTACCCAGTCCTGAACCTTTCTGCACAGAGCACCGCACAATGCAACAGTAACCAATTGTGATGGAGACAGAAAGCATGCGAGTGTGTAGAGCAGAGAAAAAACACATACTCTTCAATTATTTTCAAGAACATTGCCAGCTCATACAGGAATGATTCATATTGAGACTACTGGCTTAACGAGCTTATTTAGGGACACGGTGAATCCCCAGATAAAAAGGTAGCCAAGTCTCTAGGGAACACTCCTTCCTGATGAATTTATTTTGCTTCTGGAGCTTTCACTTCATTGAAGTTAAAGTCAGCAGAAGAGAATGTCTCTGCAGCAAAACGTGGAACTCATACATGGTCAGTTCCAATATTAGGACTTTGTTTTTCCAGCTCTAGCACTAGACTGTGACTAGTCCCAGGCTGCCCAGGGAAGAGGGTGTGTAAGGATTCTCCCTCTCTTACATGGCCACCTGGTCTTACCTCTGGGTACTGGGGTGGGAACTGCAGAAGATGCCTGCCAGAACTTTCCGCCATGAAGCAAATCTGCAGGGAGGGGCAGGGGCAGTATGCAGGCAATGCCTATGCATCGTCAAGTGAAAGTGTTACAGTGTTGCAGATTACTCCACTCTCTGCCTCTCCACAAAGTGCAGAGCTCTAGGAGGCTCTTTGCCTCCCCGTGCTCTGCATAGGCTGAGGCCTAAAGGTATAGTCAAGCACCTCGGAATTTGGCTTTTAGGGATGGGAAACTGACTGAGATTTTTTTGAAGCCATTTCAGAGGCTTCTACTGATACTGGTTTGGGAGCATGTCTAGCGTTGACAAGACAAGGTGGGTGAGGTAATATCTTTTATTGGACCAACTTCTGTTGGTGAGAGAAACAAGCTTTTGAGCCACACAGAGCTTGTCTTCAGGTCTGGGAAAGGTACTCTAAGGGTACGTCTTCACTAGCAACGTTAAAGCGCTGCCGCGGCACCGTGGCTGTGTAGTCGCGGCACCTGCATTGGAAGCGAGCTCTACCAGCACTGTAAAAAAACCCACCTCCACGAGGGGAGATCTCCCAGCACTTTAAAAAAACCACCTCCCGGCGCTGGTGCACTGTCTACAGTGCCACGTTACAATGCTGAAACTTGCAGCGCTCGGGGTGTGTGTGTGTTTTTTCACACCCGAGCAAGAAAGTTGCAGCGCTGTAAAGTGGCAGCGTAGACAGAGGTGAAAGTAAGCCGGTACGCACCGGTACGGTGTACCGGCAAGAGCCGGTGCGCCGTACTGGGGTGGCCTGGCTTCCCCAGGTGGCAATTTAGAGGGCCTGGGGCTCCCAGTAGTGGCTGGAGCCCCAGGCCCTTTAAATTGCCACCAGAGCCCCGCTGCTGGAGCCCTGGGGTAGTGGCAGCGGGACTCCGGGGGTTATTTAAAGGGCCGGGGCTCCCACTGCCTCTACTGCCCTGGGCCCTTTAAATAGTCGCCGGAGCCCCGCCACTGCTACCCCAGGGCTCTGGGGTCTATTTAAAGGGCCGGGGTGGTAGAAGCAGGGGAGTCCTGGGCCCTTTAAATAGCCCCCAGAGCCCTGGAGTAGCGGCAGGGCTCCGGGGACCATTTAAAGGGCCCAGGATGGTAGAGGCAGGGGAGCCCCGGGCCCTTTAAATAGCCCCCAGAGCCCTGGGGTAGCAGCGGCAGCCGGAGGCTCCAGCAGCGGTTTAAAGGGCCTGGGGTGGTAGTGGCGACCGAGTCCTGGGCCCTTTAAACTGCTGCCGGAGCCCCCGGCTGCCGCTGCTACCCTGGCGGAGGATGGGGAGGGCACTTACCGGTACAGGGCGGGCCGGGGCTGGCTCTGACCCCCCATCCCCGCCCCTTCCGCCCGAGGCCCCGCCCCTTCCGGGGGCCAGCGCCGACCCCAACCCAGCCCCGTACCAGTAAGTCCCTATTTCTACTTTCACCCCTGAGTGTAGACAAGGCCTAAGTGTCACAGCTAAATGCAAGGTGGACCAGATTGTTTAGCATAAGTAGTTAGTACATATTCTAAGGGACCAGTCAAGGGAGAGTGGCCCATTAACACCTGTCATAAGACAAAAAGAAGGGGTAGTGGGTTACAGGTTGTTGTAATAAGCCATAAATACAGTATCTCTGTTCAGTCCCTCTTTTGGTGCTCAAAATTCTCTGGGTCCTCCATCTAGCACTCCCCAGCTTCCCACTCTCTGTGCTCTGGAAATGCAGATGGTCACATCATGGGAGCAGAAGAAGGGAAAGAGTTTCCTGTACCCAACACACTTGTGCTGGAGCAGTTTTGCTGTGATTTGGCCCAAAATACATACAAAAGGAGCTTCAGCTATTACTATGGTGTATGTTCAAACAGCCGTGGTGTTCCAGTGCAGATGAACTTCTGTCCTTTACCATTCATATGGATCTCTTATTGCTGTGTGGAGAATGGAAGTCCAGTTTCATGAAGGATTTTGAGATTTCAAAATCTGGCATAGTTCCGAATGGAACTGAAAGCAGAACAGTTCAGAATTCTCTGTGAAAGAAAATTCCAAATGATAGTTTGTTTCAGTTTTGACTCTGTAAAACTTTGTATTATAATGTATATGAATACAAAATTTAAAAAAGTCAAAAAATGTTATGAAAATATTGACATGGGACATTTTGACATTGTCAGAATTTTTTTTTTTTGGTTTTCTTCCAAAATTAAATTCCAACAAAACTGACCCAGTTTTGTGAAGCATTTTGATTTTGATTGTATGGCATATTCTGAGGAATATGGTTCTGTCCAATTTCTTTAACCCACTCTAACTGAACGTCTTCCTTCTACCCAATACCATAGTCATAAAGGATGAAGAAAGAATTGTATAGTGAAGCTATATAAATTACGCCAAAAATGTGAGAGAAACTGTTCGAGACAAATATAGAAGGCTAAAATCAGGCCGGTCAACTATACTTTCTTCTTTCCTAAACTTACCTTGCTTTGTTATAGGAGCTGTGGTGCACTGGAAGACTCAATGGTTCTAGCCTTAACTTTCATTTGTGTTGTGTTTCATTTGGCCTCAGGGATGATACAAACTTACCTGAATGACTATGATATTCTTTAGACATCATCTCTACCCTGCATCCCATATTTATACAGAAATTAATAAGATATTGCTAGGGTCCTACCAAATTCACGGCCATAAAAATATGTCATGGACCGTGAAATCTGGTCTCCTTCATGAAATCTGGTCTTTTGTTTGCTTTTACTCTATACTATACAGATTTCACGGCATTTCTCAAATTGAGGGGGGCCTGACCCAAAAGAGAGTTGAAGGGGGGTCACAAGGTTATTTTAGGGGGGGGTCACCCTTACTTCTGCGCTGCCTTCAGATCTGAGCAGCTGGAGAGCGGCTGCTGTTAGCCAGGCACCCAGCTATGAAGGCGGTGTCCTGCCAGCTGCAGCGCAGAAGTAAGGGTGGCCGTACCATACCATGGCATCCTTACTTCTGTGCTGCTGCTGGCGGCAGTTCTGCCAGCAGCTGCTGCTCTCCAGCTGCTTAGCTCTGAAGGCAGCGCCACCGCCACCGCCAGCAGCAGCGCAGAAGTAAGGGTAGCAGTACCACAACCACCTCCTACAATAATCTTGCAGTTATCCCACAACTCCTTTATGGGTCAGGACCCCTAAAATTACAACACCATGAAATTTCAGATTTTAATACCTGAGATCATGAAATTTACGATTTTTACGATTTTTAAAATCTTATGACCATGAAATTGACCAAAATGGATCATGAATTTGGTAGGGCCCTAGATATTGCTAATGCTTATCTGGATGCCCACTTGAGAAGTTAATATTTTTACGTGTTCAGAAACATGCAGATAAAGGTGCATCCAATGGCAGCAACTGGATTTTTTTTTCTTTCAAGCATTTAACTATTTTTGTATTGAGCTGATGTGAAATTACATGAGCTCTGATCATGTGAATAATGCATGAGTTTTTAGACAAACACGATACAAGCTTATTTTTCATGTCAAACAATTCTTTATTTTTTATGGTACAAATTAAAAGTGACAGATCTTGAAGCTGTTAAGAAATACACAAAGTGCAGCTTTACTGACCATACAGATATTGCTCTAGATTAAGTACAGTTTTTGTCAGTTTTTTTAAAATGTTAAGCAACCTGTGCAGATAAATCAGCTTTGGTTTCAAAGTCAGAGCAGTAAGGAGCTTTTATATATCCAGTTTGGTTTCTTGGTCACAAGTCCACCAAATCAACTCCTTTTTAAATTTTTTTTTTTTAAATAACACAATACAGTCCATTTCGTACTGCCATCTTTCCTGCTGCATGCTCCATGCATGGAAAAGCAGATCTCTTTGCAGTGCTTCATAAGTGACCCTGGTGACCATTCTGTAGATTATAGCACATAGGACAAAAAAAGAAATAGTAATATCACTTTTTTTAACAATAAATAAACTAATGTGCCCCACATAATCTCAAGTTGGAAACAAGCAAACCACATGACAAAAAGCTCATTACAAAATGTTATCCAAACAGATTTTACAGTCAAACATTGACATGGAAATCAATTTCCTCTCTTATTTTATTTCTTATTTGAATGTTGGTCATTAACTGGGTACAAGTAGAGTGCTGAGGTAAAACACTGATGAACAGTTTTATTTCTGTATTTCTTTTTTTTTAAATAGTAACAGTTTAGTATTGCGAGATTGTCAGCAACATTTAGCCATATCTATACAATGTGCATATACCTACATACATTGAGCTTTGGTCCAGCATTGAGAAGACGAGCAAAGGCATTTTACATATTTCTTTTTGGTTATAGCTTGAGTTCTTTGATACGCCTCTACTTGTTCCTTCCTAGCTCCTTTTTGCTTTCTTGTTCTCTCTTTCTCTCTCTTTGTTTTCTTTTTTCAGTTATAACATAAAGAAACCGGAACCTTTTGAATGCATTTGATTTTTTAAACTGTTCAAAATAGTTTTTAGTGGAAAACATAAAAAGACAAAAACAGAACAAAAATTTAACTTGTGGTTCATTAGTCAAATAATTATTTTTTTTTTAAAAAAAATCTCCTTTTAAACAAATTGCAAAACCGATATACAATCATACATTGCTAGAAAGTCTTTTGTTTCATTTGTTGGTAGCAGCCTACCTTTCTGTCACATGGAAACTTAAAAGGTATTCAAATGTAATTGATATATGAAATTTGTTTTCAAATGGAAATGTAGACAGTAACAAAATAAAGCAATATATATGGGCCAAAAAAGATTTATGAGACACATAATTTATCTCCTAAGAATCTATTCAGGCATTATATATGCCTTATAGCAAAAATCTGTTCATTAAAAAAATTAATACAAGAAGCATTACAATACCTTATAAATAATTTACAAAACATAATACAAAATTAGAAAGCTGTAAAAAGAAAAACACCACACATGAATGGTTTTAAGACTGTGGGATGAGTTTCATTTTTTTGTTCCAAACTGGCGATTTATATTTATTTTACATTTTCGCTGTCCTAGTTATATCCTTCCAGTATGTACTTTTGAACAGACCAGACCTTGTATAACTGCTGCCAGCATATTTTTAAACATTTAACATCCTTTATATGATGTTTGGTTCACTTTCCTTCTCAGAGAATTTTTCTTTGCAGAATTTAGAGCAGTTCCTGGGAGATATGAACTCTAGTTTTTTGATAGAGCAAGGATGACAATTTTGGTCCCAGGGCTGTTGATTTTATATGTGTGTGTGGAATTTCAGAGGTGGTGGAATGGGTGATCACATTGCTGGTATTAATGACTGGACAAGCTGTAGTCCAATTAGTCGCGTACTGAAGAGACGGGTAGGACTTTACGAGCATCCGCTTCCAAACACTGTCTATTCTTCATAGTTTCCAAGTTGGTTTCTGAGTGGTCTCCTGATCATTGTATAAATTCAGTTGTAGCCACAAATATACATACCACAACTGTACCTTAATTAGCTAACTAGCTATATAGATGTGCTTGGGGAAGAGAAAAGAAGAAGAAAAAGAAGAAGTAGATCCAGAGGGGCAGATGTTGCTATGAAGTTATTTCGCTCATCACTTCGAATACACAGCTTGGGTTAGGGATTTTTATTTTCTATTTCCCCTTACAAAATTTACCTGCACTTATTAGTAGGATTTTATTTTTCACAGATATTTACATTTCAACAGCAGGAAAAGTGACTATAACAATCCTTTCCCCTCTCAGAAAAAACAACAACAAAAAATATCCTTATACACCCTGCTGAAGTTTAAAGCCTAAAAAGTATTCACTAGAATGAGTCCAACCTGGGACAGTGGATCCACATCACTCTACACCTTTGAGCAGCTCAGATCTGGATGCAGTGCCACACGTGGAAGGTGATCTCTGGAGCCTTAAAATTCCATGGGCCCTGCAGAGATCTTCTCATACTACAGGGTGAATTCCATTAATAAAACATAGAAAGTGAGATCCAAAGCCCATTGAAGTCAATGGGAGTCTTTCTATTGCTTTCAATAGGTTTCGGATCAGGCCCTGAGTTCTTGAAAAAAATAATTCTGCAGGTGTAATTTGAAGGTTCCAGAGCTCTGGGACTGATTCAGATCCCATTTAGACTCTCAAAAATCCAGACCAACTCTGCTGAAGACACTGGAGTTAATTGGGATTTATACCAGCATAACTGAGAGCAGAATTTTACTCTACATCTGTACAATAGACTGAACTTAATTCCCAGATGTGAACTTTTGGAAAGTCTAGATCAGGATGTGGCCTCTACCTTTACAATAGCCCAACCCACAACCCTGGATCAGAATTTCAAGAAAGTTTGGATCTACATATGAGCTTTGCAGGTGAGGTTCACACTACACCCTTTTTCTTCTCTGAGCCTTGATATACTTTTTGATCCAATGACCATAGAGTCTTAGAAGACGCCAAGTCCATCAGGAAATGAAGCCACAGAGTGAGATAAGTTGCCTTTTAAAAAAACATTTTTAGATGAAAAATGTCACAAGTGACCCACCCCGTTCCCTATTCCCAAAGGATATTCAATGCATTGTTTCCAAATCCCGATTGTTTAGGTTTTTTAGCCTGCCATGGCAGTACACACCCACACAAACCCACACACTCTCCAAGAGTAGCAGTTGATAGGGAAAACATCAGTGCCAGGAGGGGAAAAAAAAAAAAAAGGCAGAATAGATAAAAGTAGTAAAACAGTCCATAAGGGTGTAGTGATCAAAATGTCCTCATTACTTCTTGGCCTGTCCATTTGTTTGTTTTCATCAGACTCTCACGAAACTTCTTTGGCTAGCAGACTTTGGAGAGAAATTGCTTCACACAGAACCGTAACATAGACGCAGTATCAAACCAAGTGTGCAGTTTATATTACAAAATTAGTTTTGGTAACCTCTCCAGGTTCATGGCCAAAGGACAGAGAAATCAGGAGCCATGCTGTTGACAATGAGCACAACATTGAGCATGTGTGCTACACTGACAGTTCCTCAGACATAATTCTAATCCTTCTTTGTCCTCTATTGCATTTCAACATAATCTATATAAAAGTGTTCAGGTTTCACTTTTCTTTTAAAAATCTTTAAACAGTATTGGGGGAAAAGGGAGGAGGCAGGAAAAGTGTTAGACAAATCAAAATAGAAATCAATACTTTACACTTTCAGGGGAAAAATACTGAACCCCACAATTCACAATAAAAAGAAAGTCATTTTGGCACACAAACACTTGGAGCTTGCAAAACTGTGTAGATAAAAAAAAAGGTGTATGTGTGTATGTGTGTTTGTGAGCACTATGGAATGGCTTTAACATGTGTTAAATCCACCTGCAGGGGGTGTGACAAAGGGTGGGAGAAATTAATCGTATAATTTTTTTCCTCTTTGTAAAGTACAAATGTAAAAACTCATAACACAATTTTACGCTTGTAAAAGAGTAGACTAACAATCTAGTTTGCAATGCCATGATTCTGACTTTGGTTAATAGTTTTCATAGTGAATCAGCACTTGATACCTGAAAGGCTACAATCACTCCTCCAGGTGGCAGGCTTGTATTCTCTTTTAAACAGATAAAAGGTTTTTTTTTCTTTTTTTTTTCTTTTCCTTAAAACATATTCACATTTTCATAATACACAGAAAAAAAGTAAGCAGTTATTTGGTTTGCTTTAAGTCCATTTAAAAAACTGGCTTTTTTGGGTGGGTGGGGGGAGCTAATTCTACAACACACACACACACTAAGTGCTGTGTATTTTGTTTGTTTTTGTTTGGTGGTTTTTTTTGTTTTTGTTTTTTGTTTTGTTTTTTGTTTTTATATAGGAAAACCCACGGACATTTATAAACTGTTCTGTCCATCTTGTAGTTTTCTCAGTCTTTTACTTACAAGGGTGACGAATGGGCATTTTCAGAGTCCAAATGGTTAAATTTTTGTTTGTGTGTTTCCCTTCCTTTTCTTTTTTTCTTTTTAGGAGTTTTCTTCCAGAGAGTCTGTTAAGGGCTCCATAGGGACTGCTGTCGCAGGCTCATGCTGTTTTAAACGTTTAATTGTGTTCTTCAGTGCTTGCCTCTTATTGCAGAACCAAACTCTAACTACTTCCCGGTCATAGTTCAGTTTCTCTGCAATCTCTGTCATTTCCTGCCCAGAGGGATGAGTGTTCTTCTCAAAGTGGGCATTCAAGATCTCAAGAGCTTGTGGCGTGAATGAGGTACGCCTCTTGCGCTTTTTGGATGGTTCACTTCCGATAAATTCAGTCAGGTTCTGCATACCTGCTCGATGGCGGGCCTCAGCCTCAGCCATCCACCGCTCAAGCACCGGCTTTATCTTCTGGGCACTTTTAGGGGTGATGTCCAGCTTTTCAAACCTGGCAGGATACAAAAGGCCAGGGTTCAGTTTGGCTGTCAGACTGCTAGCTATAGTGTTCTCTTGGGCTTCCTGTGGTAGGAAAAAGTGGCTTCTCAGGATGGTGTGTCTGAGGGAAAATTGAGAAAGAAGAGTCTTACACTGATGCTCTGCCAGGGTGGGACTTCCTGCCTGCCTGACTAATTGACTGGCAGAGGTAATTTACAATGGATTACAATGGAATGCCATCATATATCTAGGTATATATAGATAGATAGTTAAGAAAACACAAAATGAGCACTGTGACAAAATACCAAGAATTCAGTAAGCGACATAATACAGGCTATAAAGTTCAGTTTTCGTAGTTCAAGATCAATTTTTCATGATCCTCAAATGCCTGAAGACTAAACCTAATTACAGGAAATGACATCAAAGGCAACTGATTGTTATTCGTGATTAATTATCTTGTTTACCCTTCCATCCCATATTGTCCAAATGCCACAGCTTTAGTAATACAAAGCAATAGTGGCTGCTAGCCTCTGAATTTCAGGTTTCTTTTCCCATTTTTTTAAAAGCAATTTTCACTGTATGCAAGTTAACACTCTGTCCCTTCTCTGGGTAGGAAAAAAAACTCCCATAGCTACTGTAGTGTTCAGCTCAAGCAGCTGGACACATTGTAATTATCTTGAATGCCCCCACAACATGCTAAGACAGACTCATGCCTTTCGAATGAAACCCAGCATAATAGTGCACTAATATGCTGTGGCACCAAGCTGGGTTTATTGTGGGATATCTGCAAAGTGTGCTGGAATGATATCATTTCCTGTAAATGAGGTCTTCTATGTATCGTTTTGCCATCAAAAGTCCTTCGCTAGATTTCAGATCAGGTTTTACAAATATTGTGAAATATCTGAAGAAACACCACACAGAGCTTTCATTCTTTCAAAAACAACCTGTAAGAACTAACTTCACTTTTCAAGTCTTCATTGTAAGTCCTCACTGCTTTGATTTATCATTTTGTCTAGCTTTACATTTAAAATTCTTAATCAAATTCTGTAACATCATTCATTTGTATTTTCCCCAGACCCCATTTCCACCCCGGACCTTAGAATATTTAATGCTGTTGAAAAGCAACATTACTGCATGGCATCCTATTGCACTAGCCAGTCCTCATGGTGTGAAAGTGCCACTGCTCTTGGTAATCAGAAGATGCTTTAAAGAGGAGGCAGACTGAATCCATGTCTTTATGCCTCTTAACCCAGGGTCTGGAACTGGGATTCTGTAGCTACTGGTGCAGCATCAACTACAGAGAATTCTGGATGCACCAAGTGGCAAGCTTAGAAAACATTCTAGGAGCAAATATAATATCATACACACAAACAATTGAGGGGAATAACTAATGCTCCAGAAAACTTACAATTGGAATAACTACGGCAGTACGGACTGCCAGGTTTTCCCCTCTTCAGTAATATTTTAATTGCATTATGTTTTTTTATAACTCTGTCACAAGTTAGGAAAGTGCCAATATTGATATGTATTGTATTTTATTTTTGCATGAAGACTATGTTAGTAAAGTGGAATATTGTATTGCGTGTGCTGCAAATTTGCACCAAGATATTCCCCTAGGGCACGTGAGTTGGAAATTCAACTTGCTTATCCTTTTCCCATGAAGTTCATATAGCAGCTGCTTTTTTATCATGAAGGGAAAGAGAGAACTCAGTATTTCTGAGGAAGGGGTGACTGCTATTGAAGTGGCCTGCTTTTGTGCTTAACAAGAAGTGCACAGTCATTACAGATTATTGCATCCCAATGGGATGTCTCAAAAGGTGGAGAGGAAAAGGTAAAAATTATAACCTTGCAAGCATTTGGGGCCAGATTCCGCACCTGTTACTCAGACTCAGCGTTGATTTACTCCTCAAATACTCCCACTGATTTCAGTGGGGCTACTGAGGGGAGGGGGGTAAGTGAGGACTCAATGTCAGGCTCCCCACTTCTGGCCCTTAATTAACTATCTACTTCTAACTTAGTCATAGCTGTGTTTTTCATTACGATCACTTAGTGGGTAATCCTTTTTTCATTGTAATTCAAAGCATCTCAACCAGGTTACTGGGCTCTGCATGTTAAAGGCGGGGAGACTGGGGGAGGTGGGGGGGGGGGGAACAAGATGAAAATAAACCAAACATAAGCAAAGCAAACTTCAATTTATAAATGTAAAGTATGGCATGTTAAAAAGCAATCTACAGCTACTACAAATTGGCAATTGCTAAAAACACTTCCTGTTTTAGGTGTTCTTTACCAATTGACCATACAGAAAAAATAAAATTAATGCTTCGGAACAAGCAGCAATAGCATCCATATCATTGGTGTTGCTTGTTAGTGTTGATGCTTCAGTACACGTTGTTTGGTATAACAATATACAAGTCTTGAAACAAATTTCCCAGCAGTAGTATCCTTGTATAGACTGAATAAAGGTTATTTTCTACAGGGAGGTATCTTATAAGAAAAAACAGTAGGGGAGACCATAGAAGTGCGAGGATCCTATGGAGCTTTTTGTATTTAACAACAATCAATGGGTTTTATGGAAAATCATTGAGCAAAATGTGAGCTGCAAGCTCACTACCCCATACTGATGTTATTTATAACCTTAGTCTTAAACTGCAGGAAAAGTACACTTCCGTTCTATGGGGAATACATTAAAAGTATAAAGAGCAGATAAAAAGACAGAGCATTTCATGGATCACCAAGAACAAAATCCACTTAAATGAGCTTAGAGTTGGTTTCTTGGCTTTCACTGATGGAGGAGGACTATAAGGCATTGCCCAAGAGGAAAAAGCTGTTACCTAAGTGTGTTTGTTACCTCATGCATAAACATGGGATTAGTGTAACATACATACATGTATACATGGTGTTTGCTTCTGACTACTTAACTTTAACTCCATCAAGACTGCATGATTTTTTTTCTTAAAATTAGAGCAGATTCTTACTCATTTTCTGTACATTTTTTAAACACTTGGGTAATAAAAAGATTAACACTAGAAAGTTTGCAAGATACCGTGTAGTAAATTTTTTCTCCCTTCTGTGTTGCCTAGGTAAATCATTATTAACATCCTGTATGTGAAGTGCAAACCACAATAATACAGGCTTTAACTTAGCAGGGATGCAGCCATGAAATATCTGTTCAGTAACCCTATCTGTAGAAAATGGCACAGTATGAAGAGGGTCAGCTGGTGCTTATACAGCATCAGCAGGGTCTCCAGCTCCACTACTGAATTAAATCTCAATGCCAGGAACATATTTATTGTTTCATACTTTTTGTTAAAAAAGGAAAAGACAAAACTTGCTTTGGAGGCACACAGTAAGTACAGTTTATCTGCCAGATACCAACATTATTTGCTAGTCTAAGTAAGTAATGAATTCTAAGGACACATGATTAAAATACTCGTATACTCCAGATTAATAAATACAATTAAGAACAAAGAGAGGAGAATATAGCTTATTATGTAACTTGTTACCTGCAGATGGCAGACTGGCTATAGGCTGGGCCTTCTGTGGCACTTAGAGCTTGGCCAACTTGAGTCTGTGTCAGACCAAGAGACAGGCGCCGGATTTTAAAAGCTTTGGCAAATTCTCGGATTTCCTCCAAATTCACCCCATCCACCTCACCAGTGGCTGTTTGAGGATCTGTTGAAATATTTTTTAAATTGTGTAAATGCTTCAGACTAGTCATTTGAGCCGTCCAGGATTACTGCATTTTCTTGGGAAGTGTAAAGTGGATTTTTTTCCCCTAACAGAGACAGATTGGTACTGTCAGAAGTTACAAAACATTCTTAACTATTTTCTTCACTAAAACACTACCAAGTTTGTAGAGCAAGGTATTTACAGTTCATTTCCAGGCAGTAGGGAAGATTTTCAAAGGCACAAATGGCAGGTAGGTGCCTACCTCGTAAGAACTTAAGAACGGCCATACCGGTCAGACCATAGGTCCATCTAGCCCAGTATCATGTCTTCTTACAGGGAGAATAAACAGAACAGGTAATCATCAAGTGAGCCATCCTCTGTTGCCCATTCTCAGCTTCTGGAAAACAGAGGCTAGGGACACCATCCCTGCCCATACTGGCTAATAGCCATTGATGGACCTATCCTCCATGAATGTATCTAGTTCTTTTTTGAACCCTGTTATAGTCTTGGCTTTCTCAACATCCTCTGGCAAGGAGTTCCACAGGTTGACTGTGAGTTGTGTGAAAAAATACTTCCTTTTGTTTGTTTTAAACCTGCTGCCTATTAATTTCATTTAGTGACCCCTAGTTCTTGTATTATGAGAAGGAGTAAATAACACTTCCTTGTTTACTTTCTCCACACCAGTCATGATTTTATAGACCTCTATCATATCCCCCCTTAGTCGTCTTTTTTCCAAGCTGAAAAGTCCCAGTCTTACTAATCTCTCCTCATATGGCAGACACTCCATACCCCTAATCATTTTTGTTGTCCTTTTCTGAACCTTTTCCAATTCCAATATATCTTTTTTGAGATGGGGCGACCACATCTGCATGCAGTATTCAAGATGTGGGCATACCATGGATTTATATAGAGGCAATATATTTTCTTTCTTAATATCTATCCCTTTCTTAATGATTCCCAACATTTTCGCTTTTTTGACTGGTGCTGCACATTTAGTGGATGTTTTCAGAGAACTATCCACAACGACTCCAAGATCTCTTTCTTGAGTGGTAACAGCTAATTTAGACCTCATCATTTCATATGTATGGTTGGGATTATGTTTTCAAATGTGCATTACTTTGCATTTATCAACATTGAATTTCATCTGCATTTTGTTGCCCAGTCATCCAGTTTTGTGAGACCCTTTTGTAGCTCTTCACAGTCTGCTTGGGACTTAACTATCTTGAGTAGTTTTGTGTCATCTGCAAATTTTGCCACCTCACTGTTTACCCCTTTTTCAAGATTTATGAATATGTTGAATAGGGCTGGTTCCAATACAGACCCCTAGGAGACGCCACTATTTACCGTTTTCCATTCTGAAAACTAACTATTTATTCCTACCCTTTGTTTCCTATCTTTTAACCAGTTACCAGTCCATGAGAGGACCTTCCCTCTTATCCTATAACAGCTTACTTTGCTTAAGAGCCTTTAGTGAGGGACCTTGTCAAAGGCTTTCTGAAAATCTAAGTACACTATATCCACTGGATCCCCCTGGTCTATATGCTTGTTGACCCCCTCAAAGAATTCTAGTAGATTGGTGAGGCACGATTTCCTTTTATAAAAACCATGTTGAATCTTCCCCAACAAATTATGTTCATCTATGTATCTGACAATTTCGTTCTTTACTTTAGTTTCTACTAGTTTGCCCGGTACTGAAATCAGGCTTACCAGCCTATAATTGCTGGGATCACCTCTGTAGCCCTTTTAAAAAATTGGCGTCACATTATATCCTCCAGTCATTTGGTACAGAAGCTGATTTAAATGATAGGTTACAGACTACAGTTAGTAGTTCTGCAATTTCACATTTGAGTTCCTTCAGAATTTTTTGGTGAATACCATCTGGTCCTGGTGACTTATTACTGTTTAGTTTATCAATTTGTTCCAAAACCTCCTCTAATGACACCTCAGTCTGCGACAGTTCCTCAGATTTGTCACCTACAAAGAATGGCTCAGGTTTAGGAATTTCCCTCACACTCAGCCTTGAAGACCGATGCAAAGAATTCATTTAGTTTCTCTGCAATGGCCTTATCGTTCTTGAATGCTCCTTTAGCATCTCGATCGTCCAGTGGCCCCACTGGTTGTTTAGCAGGCTTCCTGCTTCTGATGTACTTAAAATTTTTGTTGCTATTACTTTTTGAGTCAAAGGGACTTAGATGCTTCACTACCATTTTGCCTTTGAAAATCTCCTCCAGTTTCAACAAATAACGCTCACAGTCTTCTCTGATTGTCTTTGGCTCACACAAGGGGCTGCAATTGATTTTTCCTTTGGAGCTTAAAATATGCACAACTGATGAAAATGGGCTGAGTCTTTAAATCTGAAATTAAGTCTTTTCTGCTTTAGCTGGAACAAGTGCAAACAAATCAACCAAACCAAAACCAAAAAACCACTCAAGCCCACCCCATCCAAATATTTCTGTTTGAAACATCTTAATTTTATAATCAGTGCTTAAAACATGTCTTTGTGGGGAAAAATCCTTTCAGGGTTTACATTCTGCACCCCGTCAGGTTGCCAACCAAGCAACAGAGTATTTGCAACGTCAGCCATCGTGTTTTAGACGGTAGTGCTGCACAATATTTTACTTTTACATTAGACCCAGAAGATAATGCTCATGAAGCTGTGAGAATAAATTTGTCCTTTTCCTCTATAGCAGTTTACTGCCACAGAAGCCTTTGTCCCTGAAAGGGCACATAATAAAGGATGTCTACCATAGGAAGGCTCCTTTGGTGCTGGATAACTCGGTCAATTTAGGACTTATCAAGGGAAATGACACAACAGCTGTAGAATGAAACTCCCCCCCCCCCCAAAGCTACTGATCCCTGGCTAAATGAAGGCATTCACCAAGCCGGAGACAGCATGGGACTAGGATGGTGGAAGATTTCAAAGTCTTGTTCAATCCTGCGTGTAGTGAAGGCATTCTCCCAGCGAGACATCTCTATTGTTCTTCACCTCATTTCTGAGACTTCTTAGGTGAAAAGTTTTCAGCACAATAACCCATCAATTTCTGTAAATGCAAGTAGCTGTCCGAGGACTGTGCTAGGCTACATTACTGTGCTGAACACCATATTATAGTGGCTCCTGCTAGTACTGCTACAGTTAAGGACTTGTCAGTATTACAGTAACAAAGCTTTCATTTTCAGGGGTTTATAATCTGATGTAAAAATTCCCTTAGCATTGAAACTCCATCTAAAAAGGCTCTTAGACCAATGAGAGAAAAAGAGAGAGATTTTTAGCATATCAGTTTAGCCTATGATGATTAGAATGTTTTAAAATATAATAATAAAAACCCAAATAATTTTTATCAGAAACAATGCTATTTTTCTCTGCTATAGTTGAAAACAGCTTGGATATTAAAAATGAAATTGCGGTGGTTTATATCCCTTACTGTGGGCCTTTGTATGCGTGTGTGTGTAGTGTTGAGCACTCAACTATGGAACTCCTGTTGAAGTCAGTGGGGGCTGCATGTGCTCAGTATATCAGATAAATTAGGACTTATATGTATTTCATGCAGGTATGTGCATATACATATACACACGCATTATACGTGTGTGTGTGTGTAATATATATGTGTCAATTGTATATTTTTATATCTCGTTAGTGTGTGTAAATATAACTAAGATCATTCAGGTTTACAAAGTACGACTGTTCACAGAAACTAACCATTAGCCCATAAATGTCTGAAATATTCCTACTTGCTGTACACACATGACTTACATACCACACTGGTTACTAAGGGGGAAATTTTCAAAGACACAAATGGGAGTTGGGAGCCTAACTGTCCTTTATGCCTTTCTAAATCTTTTCAGAAATGTATATAGCCCCACTGACACAATAAGTTGTAAAGAGTCCCCTGAGTGATCCAAATGATACAAGGCATTAAGATAATGGCCTCCTCCATTTCTTTCCTTTCTTTGCTTTAGGACTCTGAGTGGGGATGCTAGGGACAGACCAATGGACAAATCAGTCATTTCCAAAGCACTTTTAAATGTAGTTCTGAAAGCAGCAAACTCAGTATTAAGGGTATTTATAGCTATTGCTGGGAGTTGGTGGAAAGACTGAAACCTGTTGGGAGGGAAAGATAAAGGATGTAAGAAGCTAAGGCTTGTTTGTTTGTACATGATTATGGATGCATTGTGTTGAGTTTTATTGCAACTGGACTCTTTTGCTATGGCAGGGTTGCAAGAGTGGATTCCTTGTGAAGATCATTTCCTGCACTGGGATCTTGGACTAGGGAAGAATTAGCCTGAACTCCTCCTTGGGAATGGAAATCAAAACCTATCATGCAAAACACGAACTGGGGAGGAAAAGATCTGACATGCATGGTAGAGAATAGCTGGTATCTGTGTTCGTGAAATGGCATGTTACTGTCATGTGATGTCTTTAGAATAGGGATTGTATTAGTAGACAGGGGTAGTACTGAAATACTTTCTTCCACCCCTGAATTTTGCAGAAAGTAGTTTTTGGATCAGATTTGATCAGATTTCTATTTAGAGTCTGATCCAAAGCCAATTGAAGTCTATGGAAAGACTCCTCTGACTTCAGTCAGACCCTTACTGCTCATATATGCAGTATATAGGTTTTTGTACGTGTCCTTTGACACAATCATCTATAATGGCTCAGGCCCATCTCACACTATTGCCACGTTAGATTTTCCTTGCCATCTTTCTTGCTAGGTCTGTAATTTCCCTCCTGTTTTAATGCAAATTTCTCATTCTACATTGTAAAGAAGGCGATTGATTTTTAAGTCCAGCTGATAGCGTGGAGTAGATAGTACAGTGCCAATGAGGAAAAAGGGGTATATGCCTGTCTTATGGAGTTGTCACGGTCAATAGTATCAGTGTTTAGATTAAAGCTCTACCATGGCTGCAGAGCTACCAGCTTCTGCTGAGAGGAGAAGGAGCCATTTGGGACCTCTACAGGGAGAGATGCACACTGGGAACCCCTCCACTTGAGGAGACAGAGAAGACGCCACATGGAATTTCCTATCTGGTGCTGGGGGCATTAATGGGGGAGGAGGCAAGAGAATCTGGTGTGAAACCAGGGAATTCAAAAGCTCCTACAGATTCTTTCCTGTTCTCCTGCCTTGGAGAGCTTTCCTCTTTCTTCAGGGATGCCTCCTTCCAGTGTCAGCTCTGCAGGGATTAAGTAAGGCCTGGGTGTGCTCTGCTTTCTCCTGCAGAGTGCAAATCTGTTCCTATCTGTGTAGTAATGGACAAAAAACAGTGCAGAGAAAATAACACTCCCTGAGGGAAGGTAGAAGTCCTGTATGAGGAACACCAGCAAGAGGGAAGATGTGGGTGAGGACTTCTTCACCATGGAAGACAGAATAGAGGGTAGCTGGCCAGGTAAGGGCAACAGAAAGTAAATAGGGCAGGGAGAGGCAGGACAAGACAGTGCTGTTGGGAAACATGTGGGCTCACAGGAGAGGGGAAAAGGAAAAGAGAAATAGCTTTGTTGTAGTTTATTTTTTTGTGGGAAGTGCTCAGATACTATGGTAATGGATGACCTGGATAGACAAAGAGGGAATTGGATTCAGGGAGAGATGGGTCCCATAGTGTGAGGAAGAGGGATATGGTATTCATAGCAACATAGATTCATAGATTCATAGATTCTAGGACTGGAAGGGACCTCGAGAGGTCATCGAGTCCAGTCCCCTGCCCGCATGGCAGGACCAAATACTGTCTAGACCATCCCTGATAGACATTTATCTAACCTACTCTTAAATATCTCCAGAGATGGAGATTCCACAACTTCCCTAGGCAATTTATTCCAGTGTTTAACCACCCTGACAGTTAGGAACTTTTTCCTAATGTCCAACCTAGACCTCCCTTGCTGCAGTTTAAGCCCATTGCTTCTTGTTCTATCCTTAGAGGCTAAGGTGAACAAGTTTTCTCCCTCTTCCTTATGACACCCTTTTAGATACCTGAAAACATGTGGTGAGAAAGATCAAGAAACGAGGGGAAAGAAGAATTAGAGGTTAGGGAACTGGAAGGGGAAGTAGGAGAAAAAAGACCCTTAACATTTTTTCTTTTGGGGTATGTTGATAGAAAGAAAGAAAGAAAGAAAGAAAGAAAGAAAGAAAGAAAGAAAGAAAGGTAACAAGTGGGGAGAAGGAGTGAATTATCTGAGAAAAGAGTACACACACAGGATAAGAGAATAAGGATAAGTACAGCGTACAGGGAAAAGAAAAAAACAGGAGTGAAACTTGCAGTCCTTGCTCAGGCCAAACTCTTATTTAAACGAATAGCTTTGCCTGAATGAGGACTAACAACTGCAAGATCTGACCCTAAAAGCTAAAATTAAAATAAAAACCTTTTAAGGAAAAAGACAGGCAAGAGAGAGAGGAAAAGAAAAATGAAACACAAAGGGAAACATAAAAAGGTATCACAGGACATCATCGGAGATAATCTATAATAGAAAGAAGGAAATTAGAGAAAATATACAGAAATTTTAAAAAAGGCTGAAAGATTTTAGAAAACATATTGGGGGAAAACGGATGTAAAATCACAAAGAAAATATATACATAGAATGAAAAACAAACAGAAACAGACAACATGGAAAATGTATTTCACTGGAAGCTATGAAGGGCCAGATTCTGTTACCCTTACTCATGTTGAGTAGCACCTTAGTCCATGGATTTCAGTAGGGCTACCTGTAGAATAAGTTATTACTCAATGTGAGTAAGGATGGCAAAATCTTGCCCTAAGTAATTCATTAGATCATCACACAGATGTCACCCTTAAGTAACTTGCCTCTTTTGTCTCTTATAAATAGACATGGGCACATGAATATTTGCAATGTTAATATTCTCACTAATTATACCTGAAAATACTGCAAATCCCTACTGCGGTAAAATTATATAGGGCTGAATTGTAGCTCAAGACTAGACAGAGCTTTTAGGAGCAGGACAGGGACCAAATTGTTGTTTAAAGGGCCACAATTCCTGCCTTGCTATCCCATGAGGTACTGATCTCCTGCTTGCCTGTTGGAGCAGTAAGGGACTGATCCCACTGAAGTCAATGTGAGGCTTTCAATTGACTTCAATGGGCATTAGGTCAGGTCCTAAATTATTATCCTTGGTGTATTATCTCAGCCATGCCGGCCAATGTATGGGTAGGGATGGAGCCAAGGCTTTATTCATTCCTTGCCCACGCTCCATCCATTTGCCCAAATGGAGAGTAATTGGGCATACAGTGCCTCTGACCACTTATAGCTGGAATTCAGGGCCAAGGCAGCTCACACAGGTGAGTAGAGGGAAGCCTTGCTGTCCGGTTACTCCCCTGTCCACACACAAATTAGTCAGTTCACACACAAATTAGTTATCTAAGGCAACTTTTTGAGGGCGTCACATATTTGGTACATTTTTTCATATTTTCCTGATCTTGTCCCATTGAAGCTGTTGGGGGTAAATAAACCTCACTTTAAGCAATATCCAGAAACCAGCAGGCAGCCAGTGCATACCATTGAGCACTGGTGTCATACGTTCCTGGAAAGATACACTACTTAATAAGCAGGCTGATATATTCTGCACCAGCTTCAGTTTCTAGGTTGGTTAAAGGAACATTGCACTTGCCAGCCTGGATCAGATCCAAGATCCATCTAGTCAAGCATACTGTTTGATAGTGGCCAGCAACAGATGCTTCAAAGGAAGGTGCATAAACCCCACAGTAGGCAGATTTTGGGTAGTCCACCCCCCATGTAGGTATCATTCTGATCTCACATAGTTAGAGATTGGCACAATATGAAATACCTTTTAGTTTTAAGAATGAGGATAGGCTGCCACTTTGTCCACAATTAGGGTAATCAATCAAGGGCTACTACAGTTCTTATGACCATTTTTAGTGCTGGTTTGGATTTCTTAGGCCCCTTGAATCACAGCACTGAGCAGTTCTTATTGGCAAAGATTACTCCAGTTAGCAATATACAGTCCATTATATGAATAAGAAGGAAAGGTAGATAAGGAAGATAAGCAAGAATGGAAACAAACAGATAGGAGAAATAGAGAGAGCCAGGGCGCAATACTTACTGCTGACTAACTGGCCAACACTCAAAGCTGAAGAGGAGGAGGATGAGGAGGAAGAAGAGGAAGCCTGACGCACTGGGCTTTGAGACATAGATGCTTGACTGTGAGCCAAATGCAGAAGGTTGGATTGTGAGGCTGCTTGTCCCACTTGCGTCTGGGAGGGCTGATGGAGCTATATGTTAAAATGTAAGAATAAAAATTTAGAAATGTACTAGTAATCAAAGACTTTCCCAAAGAAACTATTGACTCTGAATGAGTATATAATACCATGTGCGAAGTTTAGATGACAAAGGGTTGACAGGGGCAGCTTGAGCTGCGTCAAACCACCACCCTTCCAATTTTGTTTAATATAATCAGATAATTTCTCTACTACTAAAAACTTCAGAGGTTCTTTATATATTTTCTTTATTGAAATGAGTATCAGAGAGATTCCTGCTACATCCAGCAAGACTCTGATTTTATCAATATAAGCCCTCACCCTACAACCTGATCCATGAAGGCAAGCCCTAATTCCCTATGTAAGTCAACGAGGTTTCATGAAGGTGGAAGGGTCCTTTCAGAATGGGACCATGGGGGCTATAAATAAAGGAATAGTCCATTTTATGACACTAACCAATGATTCAAAATTATTTGTAATGCTTTATTATTCCTTAGTCCACAAACCTGTTCTTTCTTGGTAGCACACTGTGACACTTCTGAAATCCACTCACGTACCATCAGGATTGACATTTCTCTCTCTATTTTCCAATAGATAAGATGTTCCTCAAATATGGCTAGATGCAATTCATATACAATGATACATTATGGATCTGACTCTGATATTCCACCAACTTTACAATGGTATAACCCTGTTAACTTTAGTGGAGATACTTCTGATTTACAGTGGAGGAAGCAAGAGGAGAATCAGACCCTTTCTCCTAATAATGAACTCTTATGCAGGCCTGAAAAGCTAAAGACCATTGTCCGGGTATGCCGGAAGAAGGACAGGAGACACCGGATGTCATTCAATTAGGCTGCAACTTTATTCCTAAATGTCCAGGAGTACCCGACAGATAGAATTGTACAGTGCAGATAATTCCATAAACATTTACACCTACCCAAGAGGGGAGGGCTGCTGTCTGCCCTCCCCCTTTACCCATCCTGGTCCCTAGCCAGTTCACTGCTGGGACCTCATCCCCTCCTCAAATGAAGGTTGGGGGGGGTTATAAAGGAGCAGGAGGGATGACTCCCTGACATACTGGTCATAAGAGCCCAGAGCCCCCCTTGTTTCCACTCCTTTAAAGAATACCTTCTTAACCAATCCATTTTATCTGATCACTGTATCCCTTCCCTATGGAGTACCTGCACTGGACATCCATCCCATGCTTAAACAGTGAGCTGCAACATCATAACCTAACTCCCATTTCTTTTTTGCCTGAACTAAACCCCCAACCTGCTGTGGAGAAGGCGAATCCTCCCCCCCCATGTCACCTTGGCTGACCTGGGGCTGAGGGAAAAATTCCTTCCCGTCCCTCTGAGAAAGGTGTGACTGGCATAATGCCCACAGTGGATTATGACAAAACCTGGTATTTAACTACCTCCACAGGCGGGAGGGTGCGTGCTGCTCTCCCTGGTCCAGATAAAAAAGGTTTTTTCATGCACCAGCATAGACATATACAGTCCCCGCTTTCTTCTGGTCACCTGGGGGCGGGGGTGGGTGAGCACCCCCACTCTGACCTGGTATGGAACTGCCGCCGCAAATCACTCCCTAGCCCTTAAAGGGGAACACACCTTTTCCAACAAGCCAGACAGTACCCTCTCCGCTTAATGTTCAGTGAGGTCATTCTGTCCCACTGATTTTACACAAAATTCCCAACAAATTCAAGAAGAGATCTTTACCTGGAATGAAGGTGGGATATATTATCCTATAATATAAAACAGCCTTACTACATCATAATATTATAGATTTATTAGAACCTGGCACAGCCTTATTAGACTACAGTAAAATACCATAATATATCATCTTAAGATAACAAGTCCTTATTATTGCTTTATAACATATTGATTCTTTCTGTAGGCCTAAAAGACTACAAAAATGAACAAAAAGGACTCATAAGTCATGCTAATTGTTAGCCCTGTGAGTCCTCACAGTGAGGAAATAAAGAACCATTTGGTGTTGTTGAGGAGGAATGAGTTATATTTGAATTTTTAAGGTGCATAAAGAAAATTATTGTTTGATTTTACTGAACAAGTGGCTTCAGGTAAGAGGTCTCTTTGGTATCTTTAGTAGCACCCAAAATTAGGAGTACATTCCACATACACACAAAAAGACTGATGATAAACAGAGAAACAATTAAAGTACCCAGAACAACTGATACCTGTTAGCTGTACTTGATCTAATCCAAGGTGGCTTACCACCTCCTTTGGAACACATATTTGCATCTCTTTTACTTTAATGTACTTATTCCTATTATAGAACAATTCAAAAATTGGAGGTCCGGGGGGAAATCATGGTTTTTTTTAACGATTAATTTCATTTACTTGTGTAAGTCAGTCTACCAGCTCTAGTCTACTATAGTTTCCTTATGGATCGAAAAGCAAAATCATTTCACAGTCTTGAGGTTTAGTTAAACAACTGGATTTTCTCCAAAGAACTTCAAGCCCTATCAGAGTTATACTGGCCAAGGATGTGACTGACACACTTGCAACTTTCAAAAATCTCAATACATCAAATACCGGTAAAGATTTTTTTTCAGTTGGGGAGGATGGGCAAAATGTCCATAGAACCCCCCCCAGCACAGCAGAACTACTGCAGTAATGCTGGGCGGTAAGGAAGGCGCTCATGGAGGGAGAATTTTGCACTCCCTGATTATGGCAGAGCTGGCCATTCCATCCCTTCTGCATAAGCCACATCAGAGCGGTGCTTTCAGGACCAGTGCCTCTGAGTGGGTGGCTTCTCTTCCAGTCCCGTCAGAAAGGCTGGAGAATTACCCCATATCATATCCATGGGTAAAGGGTAGATTCCATCCTCTCTCCCTCCCGTATAGTTTCCTGCAAACCCCCTGTTTTACTGGTGTGATGGGTGGGCTGTAAATGTCATGCTTAAAGAACAATGATGGTGTTCTATGACATGAAATTGCATTAAAGTACTCTCTCTGTTTTCATCCACTATAATTTCCATTCCAGAAATAGGACTTAAAGAGAGGTGATGATTAGATTGCGAATAATGCAGTTTGTTTAACTCTGACTTTTCCAGATGACACAATCAATTCAAGCTAATGCAAGAGTTGACGTTTTTTCCAATTTTGGACATGTATGTAAGCCATGAGATATATTTATGACTATTCTACATTTTCCATCTAAAGACAGAAGGGTGTATAGAAATTGCAGCAGCTGTTGCTGTATGTATCACTCTGTGTAGGTGGATGTAGAGGGCAGACAGAGAATGACTATTGTATGCAACAGTGATCAGAATCTGGCAGGGATACATGTATGTGCTACAGCCACAGAAATAAGATGAACATGAAAAATGTCAAAATAGAGCATAATATTTTACAAGAATAATGACTGCATTTTCACAAAAGTGCATAAATGGAAAGGGCCAGATTCTTATCTCTCTTCCACCAATTTTACATCAATGGAGTTAGTCCTGATTTATGCCGGCATAAGTGAGGACAGAATTATGCCCATAAAACTGAATTTTGTCACTCAAATGATTGTGTGTGTTATTTTGCCACATCTGGGATTGTTGGCTGTAAATATACAATAAGGCCCACAGGTGAAATTGGTGACCTTCTGACCTGCACCAGAAAGTTACAAGTCAATTGTGGAACATAGGGAGGAGGGATAGCTCAGTGGTTTGAGCATTGGCCTGCTAATGTGAGTTCAATCCTTGAGGGGGCCACTTAGGGATCTGGGGCAAAATCAATATTTGGTCATGCTAGTGAAGGCAGGGGGCTGGACTTGATGACCTTTCAAGGTCCCTTCCAGTTCTAGGAGATGGGATAAATTTATTTATTTATAAATTGCAGGACTGTGCTATGATTTTGCATAGACTATGAGAGGAAAAGAGTGAGAGAAGAGGAAATAAAGACCAAACTAGGGGAAACAGTCTGCTCCCAAACTGCACACAGAACTGAAATTGACTTTACTTGGTGTATGGACAAAGATCTAGGCAAAATATGACCCTACAGAAAAGAGTGAAAGGAGAGGAACTCTGAGAGAAGAGGAAATAGACAACCAATCAAGAAAAGAAAGGGAGGAGAAAGGCAACAAGAATGAGAAAAAGGACAGAGTAGGTGAGACTAACAAGAATGACAAGAATGGTATGAAAAATTTAAAAATAAGATTTTGGTAATAAAAAAGAGGACTGTAGTTTTTCTGATGTAAGTACTATTTTTTGAGAAATATAATTAAAGCTGGTCAGAATTTCCCCCCCCATGGAAAATTTGACAAAAATGAAAAATTATTTTTTGTCAAAGTTTTCCACAGACAAATTGAATTTTTGTCACAAAATCAAAATATGAACTATCTTGATACTGAAATGCCACCACTATGCCTCATGGGAGTTGTAGTTTGGGTGACTGATGTTCCCATTCCCCTCCATAGGCTGTATTCCCTGGTTAGACTACATATCCCATGATGCACCACAGGCTCTCCTCTTGGTGAGGGGAGATGGTGCATCATGACAGTGTCATGGATATAGCACATCATGAGAGATGAAGTCCAGCTCATAGAGGTGAATGGGAGCATAAGGCACCTGAAATACAACTTCCATGAGGCAACATAGCAACACTTCAGAATTGAAATATTTCAGTTTTCTATAGAAATATTTTGGGTTTCAGGCATCCAGTATTTTGATGAAAAATTGAAAATTTCAGTGGAAAGCAGACCCTTTTTGTGAAGAATTTCATTTAGTCAAAAACCCAGTTTTCCATGGAAAAATAGTTTCAATCAAAATTTTTTACCAGCCTTAATAAATGCCTATCCCACATTCTCCACTATTAAAGAGGTGTTCTATTTATATTTCCTTTGGGCCTCAGAACTAGTGATACTGTAATATTACTCCCTGCATAAACAGGCATGGCATTCAAAAACAATTTATTAATCTTGCAGTGCTCAGCAAAACACACATCCTTACATGCTTGCACCTCACACCAAATCCCATTCACAATCAAGCTACACCAAAGCAGGCACACTCAGACCCAAACACTGTGCCCACAGCCTAAATTTAGCATACACACAGCAAGTACAAACACACAGCATCCCATTCTATCCACCCTCAGAGGGTCCAGTCTTGCAAATAGATTTATACACATGGAGCTTCACTCCTATGTGGAGTTTTACACAGGAGTAAGATTTTACACAAGTGGATTTGACTGCAGAATGAGACCCATATTTGACATTTCAAAATATACTTATAACCATCTTATGTCTAGGGAGAATGTTATAGGGAGATTCTACAAACAGTGCCCAGGCGAAGAGTGTGTGCACATGTGGGAAAGTGGTGTGGTACGGTCAAAAGGTTCAAACACACATTGTGCATCCTGAGCGTCAAACCTTCAGACAGGGAGAACAGCAGGGCACTGCCACTAGTACAGCCCGTGAACACTCCTAGCTGTGGATAGGGCATGCAGGTGTACTGGATCCTACACCTGAGTTGGGACAAGGATTCCATCCCCACATTATCTGCCTATGTCCCTCGTGCAAGGCCGTATTCCTTGAGCTTTGCTTGTGGGACCAGAATTGCACTCAAAGTCCAACTTGTTGAGTTGTAAAATGCAGCCTATGACCACAGTAAATCAGGTTAAAGAGAAAGTTGATCAGTAGCCATATTTTTATTGCTGATGTACCACAAACAACCAACAAATTCCTTGTGGAAGGTATATGTATTGTGACAGACCCAGACCGGTTGGGTGCAGGAGTCTGGTAGATGGAAAACACACTGGATTAATAGTTTTCTGTTTCCTGAGTGACCAGGACAGGGGCTACCTCAGAGCAGTCAGGAAGGTGCTAGAAGCAATTAAGTCAGGCAGTCTCCATAAGACACCTGGAACCAATTAAGAACTGATTAGAAACAATCAAAGGAAACAGGCCAATCAGATCACCTGAAGCCCATTTAGAACTGGCTGGGGCTAGGTTAAAAGGAAGCCCCTTCATAGAGGCCGACTGGTAGAAGCTGGGAGTAAGAAGGTGTGTTGTGGGATGACTGGGAGAAAGAAGGTGTGCAGTAAATGACCCGGAAGAACAAGAGTGGTCAGGTACCAAGGAGGGTGCTAGGACGGGCCGTTTGGGGAAGTAGCCCAGGGAAGGGCTATAGCTCTGGTAGTATAGGAAAATTACCTGTTGCCATTGCCAATTAGGGTCCCTGGAACCTGGAGAAGAGGGCAGGCCCAGTTTCCCCCAACCTCCACCCTCCCCCACAAACGCTCCCTGAGAAGGAAGACTGGTACTAAAGAGGGTTCTTGCACCAAACCCGTAGACTGGCTGATGATGAAGGTGGCTCAGTAAGCTATAACCCTTGCCTCTAGGAGGGGAGAGAGGCTACACTGAGGGTCACAGCAAACCTCTGAGGCCAGCCTAACTGCCTAGAAGTGCAGGACCCGCCGAGGCAAAGCCAGAGTTCTGCCACAGTTTGTATAGGTATATATCTGTATACACACACACACCCCTATCTAGAACATATATATATCTGGTATAGGTGTGAGTATGTGTATCTATCTAGTCATCCATCCATCCATCCACACCCTTATACACACATACACATACATATACCTATACATACATATATCTTCCAACAATTTGTTGGTTGTTTGATTACACACACTTATTTTTTGTACAAAATATACTTTTAATGCAGCATTCAGTCTCCTGGCCCACCATCAGTACTGAAATAAAAATACTATTGTATCAATTAGACTTAAACACATACTTAAGTGCTTAACACAACAGGGATGATACCAACTAACATGCTTAATATTAAGTTGATTGAAGCCTTAGGGTACGTCTACACTTACTTCCTAGTTCGGCGGCAGGCAATCGATCTTCTGGGATCGATTTATCGCGTCTTGTCTAGACGCGATAAATCGATCCCGGAAGTGCTCGCCGTCGACGCCGGTACTCCAGCTCGGCAAGAGGAGTATGCGGCATCGACGGGGGAGCCTGCCTGCCGCGTCTGGACTCACGGTAAGTTCGGACTAAGGTACTTCGAATTCAGCTACGTTATTAACATAGCTGAATTTGCGTACCTTAGTCCGAAGTGGGGGGTTAGTGTGGACCAGGCCTTAATCTCTCTGTGCCTCAGGTCCCCATCTGTAAAATGGGGATAATAATATTTTCATCCCTCAGAGATGTTTTGAAGATACAGTATTGGTTGTGACACTCTCAGATACTACTGTGATGAAAGCCATAGGTACACACATAGGTGACCTTGCAGACTTCTGAAATCCTTAGTTTTATTGGAAGGTTACTACGAGTATTTTGCAGCCTTATTCTACCACTCTAAAACAGTGATAATGGACAAAGTTGTTTCTACCCCAAAATTACACTACTATTTCACCCATGTAATTGGCTGAAGGATTATGGAGAATGTCATTAGTGTGCCAGAGACACAGATGTGCAACTGATGAAGAAATGAGAAAAACTGGCGTCATCAGCATCATCAAGAAAAATCAGATACTATGAAAAGCAAAGGAAGAGAGTGAAGTTAGACTGAGATACCACAATTTAGTGGCTATGTTGAAACACAGAGAAAGAAGAGCATGGTCTTCATAAAACAACAAAGCAACAATAGCACATTGGAGAAGAAATGATGAAGAGCAAGTTAGATTTTAATGTGAGAAAAGAAAACAAGGGATTGTATGGAGTTGTGGTAATGAGGTGGGACAGTGGATCTGGTGGGAAGAAGCTGCAGGAAGAAAACTTTCTTGGCCTGAAATTTGGAAAGCAGATGTACAAAAAATGAACACAGTCCCATCTGAGAGCTGTCCTCAGCCTTTCAGCAACAGCTGATTTAGAACATACAGGCAAATGATGGGAGGTGCAGAATATGTAGGAGAATGCTGCCTTGCAGCACATTTTATCCTGTTGGAGTGTAGCAGGACCCCAGGGCACTAGTGCTGAAAGACACAATGAAATATTAAAAGTTTTGGCAGGCACTGTAGACAAGACAAGACTGAGGACAAGTCAGACTACATACCAGATTTACTGAATCTGCTATGTAGAAGGAAATAGCAAGACAATAGCAAGAAAGTACATTAAATGCAAAGCTAACTATCTCACCTAAAGCAGACTGGAAAATAACACAGCAGCCTTAGCAATGTGCTGTGGGCGAGCAGGTGATCATGATAGCGCCAACTATTAGGAATATTGTGTTAAAGTGATACATGAATTGGAGCGTGTTTTCAACACAAGTGATATATTTAGAACTACAGTTCATTGGCCAAGTTCTCCTGTCAGTTACATTGGTGCAAACCTATGAAAGTCAGTTCTTCAGAGAAGAGTATTGTGATGGCTGGGGTAAGCTCCAGAAAAGGCCCTATTATTGAGGTCCTCCAAGTATGGAAATATATTAGTGTTAACAGGCTGGTACAACAATAGCTAAGTGGCTGTTTTTTAAAAAAAAGATGCACTTGTCAGTATGCTATGAATTTGGATAAAGTCCCTCACAAAAGGCTATTGAGGAAACTAAGTAATCAAGGGGTATGAGGTGAAATTCTGTTCTGGATTATGAACTGGTTAAGAGAGGAAACACAAAGAGTAGGAACAAATGGTCAATTTTATCACGGAGGGAGGTTATTATGGGGTGCCCCAAGGATTCATATTAGGACAAGTGTTGTTGTATGATTTTAATAAACACCTGGAGAATATGGTGAAAAATGACCAGGTAAAATCTGCAAGTGACACAAAATGATTTAGGTTAGTACAGAAGACCATGAGGAACTCCAAAAAGACCTAAGATTCATGGTTGGGAAACACCATGACAGATGAAATACAATATAGATAAATGTAAAATGAGGTACATTAGAAAGAATAATTTCAGTGGCTCACACACATTGATGAGTTCCAAATTAACTGTAACAACTCAGGGGAAAAACGTAAGTAAGTGTCACAGTGGACAGCTCACTGAAAACACCAGCTCAAAGAGCATTGGTGATCAAAAAAGCAAACAAAATGTTCGATTGTATTAAGAGAAGGACCAAGAATCATACCAAACACATTATAATGCCATTATATCTGTTGTTGATGCACCTCATCATTACCACTGTGTTCAGTTCTGATTACAGAATCTCAAAGACTTTATTGCAGAAATGAAAAGGGTTGAGAGGAGGGCAATGAAAATGTTTAGATGCATGGAAAGAATTGTTTATGAAGAGAGATTAAAAACATGAGGCCTACAACAGGTGTACTTTAAACATTTTCAATGTTTTGAAAGGTATTACTAGTTCTAGTAAAATTCTCATTATATTTATAGGCAACTGTATATGCTTAAACTGATAATATCTTTGAAAACAGTAAAAACTTTGAAACAGCAACTATTTCATATAGCTTGGAGAAGAAATGGATAGGTGGTGACGTGATAGAGGTATATATAATAATGAATAGTTTAGAGCACATAAATAGGAAGCTTCTACTTATTCTCTTATAATAGAACAAGGTGACACCCAATGAAATGAAAAAGCAATATATTTACAACTCATAGAAAGAAACAATGTTTTGCACAACACATAATTAACCAGTGGAAGTCAATGCCACGTGGTATCATTCAAGCCAAGAAAGTAGCAAGATTCAAAAATCCATTAGACGTTCCTATAAGCCAACCACAGTTACATTAGATAGGCTTGAAAGTATATAAACAATATAAACCCTTTTACTCAAAGCACAAGATAATCACTAAAGGTACAATTTTCAAAAAATTCCTACGTGACTTAGAAGCTGAAGTCCCATTGACTTTTAACTGGGACTTAGGCACTTTTGAAAATTTTACCCTCATTGCCTGGATTTAGAAAAGAAATTCCACTAAGAGTACTATATTTCATACTTATTCATTGTAAGGTTTCTTGCATCTTCCGCTGGTGCTGACCACTGTCAGAGACAGGATACTGGACTAAATGGGCCACTGGCCCATTATGCTATGGCAATTCCTTTGTTTCTGTGGCCGCCCCTGGAGGGTTTTAATTAAAAGTGACTATAGATTGATTTTGGCAAGTCTTGTGGCTCTTATGAGAAAGTTGTATGACTGAATTTTAAAATACAACAGAATAATTTGGACCCACATTCATTTGGGATATAATCTAGAATTGGGTGAATAATGCATGAACATATTAATAGAATCATAGAATAGAATCATAGAATTGTAGGGCAGGAAGAGACCTTGAGAGATCATCAAATCCATCCCCCGCACTGAGGTAGGACCAAGAATACCTAGACCATCCTTGAGGAGTGTTTGTTTAACTTGTTCTTAAAAACCTCCAATGAAAGAGGTTCCACAACCTCCCTTGGGAGCCTATTCCAGTGCTTAGCTATTCTTATAGTTAGAAAGTTTTCCTAATATCTAAGCCAAATCTTCCTTGCTGTGGATTAAGCCCATTACTACTTGTCCTACTTTAAGTGGACATGGAGTACAAATTATCACTGTCCTCTTTATAACAGCCCTTCATATATTGAAGACTATCAGGTCTCCCCTCAGTCTTCTTGTCTCAAGACTAAACATGCCCAGTTTTTTCCTCACAGGTCAGGTTTTCTAAACCATTTATCATTTTTTGTTCCTCTGGACTCTCTTCAATTTGTCCCCATCTTTGCTAAAGTGGGGTGCCCAGAACTGTACACAGTATTCCAGCAGAGGTCAGAGAAGGACAACTACCTCCCATATCTAACATATGATACTCCTGTTAATATACTCCAGAATGATATTAGCCTTTTTCACACCTGCATCACACTGTTGGCTCACATTCAATTTGTGATCCAGTAAAACCTCCAGATCCTTTTCAGCAGTACTATGTTTAGCCCATTATTCCCCATGTTGTAATTGTGCATCTGAATTTTCCTTCCTAAGTGAAGTACTTTGCACTTGTCTTTATTGAATTTCATTTTGTTGATTTCAGACCAATTGTCCTATTTGTCAAGGTTGTTTTGAATTCTAACCCTGTCCTCCTGTCATTCTGGACACCACCCGCAAATGCTAGACATTAATTTAAAAAACACAGAAAGAAGCTAACAAGGTACGTACTTGACAAAGGATACAAAGATTTATGAACAAACGATTTAGCCAATCACTGTTTTCATTATTTGCGCAGCACAAGATGTGAATATGGTCAAATCAAATTTCCCTTTTGAATTTGAATAGTCACAAATAAGTTTTGCAGTATTGACTCTAAAAGGAACTGCTGCGTGCCCTGCAATCTGAAAAATCAGGCAGGTGCCTAAATATGAGCAGAAATATTTTCAACTCAAAATACCTCAAGGTGTGAGAGTACCATGGTTTTATATAGTGGCACTATGATAGTTCCTATTTTATTATCTATCCCTTTCCTAATGGTTCCTAACATTCTGTTAGCTTTTTTGACTGCTGCTGCACATTGAGCAGATGTTTTTGGAGAATTATCCACAAGATCTTTCTCGAGTGGTAACAGTTAATTTTGGGACCCCATCATTTTGTATGTACAGTTTGGATTATATTTTCCAATGTGCATTACTTTCTATTTACCAACATTGAATTTCATCTGGCATTTTGTTGCCCAGTTACCCAGTTTTGTGAGATCCCTTTGTAACTCCTTGCACTCAGCTTTGGCTTAACTATGTTGAGTAGTTTTGTATCATCTGCAAATTTAGCCACCTCACTGTTTACCCCTTTTTCCAGATTATTTATGAATATGTTGAACAGGATTGCATATATTTTTATCTCACAATGGGAAAATATATAATAGAAATATAAAATAGAAAAATATTTAAATTAAATACAGTCACTGAGGACTAGAGGCTGCTCTGAGCTACAGCAGTCTTTTTTGCTTGACTGTACTTTATAATGGACTCATATGTATCTAGAGAAAATCCAGAAGGCTAACAGTTTATGTAACCATTCATGGGTCTGCTGAAAGATTCAGAGGAAACCTCAGAGCCACTGTGATGACTGACTGGGACAGCCATTGAATGAATAGTCAGATCCTACTGCAGAAGAATATCTGACACAACTTGCAGAGTTTCCTTAATTGCTGTGTTTCCAAAAGGATGGAAAGTTGCATGATGAATTGAGATTGGCTGTAACCCTAGTTTAATACATCATTTTTACTTCACTGATTTATTTTTACACTCTCAAAACTTAAAAAAAATGGTTTGCAATTTTTCTCCCCAATATACTTTAAGAAATTTGAAAACTATCTACCAGATAGAGTATGGGTCTGATTTTCAAAGATCCTGAGTACCTGTAGCTCCCACTGAGTTTATAAGGAGTTGTGAGTGCTCAGCTCTTCTGAAAATTAGCCTTTATAGCAGAGGAGTAGAGATGAGTTGAAACAAAATGTTGGACCGAAACACCCCTGGCTTGAGGGAAGGTTCATATCTACAGCCAAAAATTGTGACGGGTTCATGTCTGGCAGATAACAGGGTAACTTCAGTACTGATTTATACCTTGTGCAATCCCATTTAGCTTTCAAACAGCCAGTATTGTTACATCTCATTTGATTCTTTATCTGAGCATCAGCACTATCAACTTGTAGGACTAGGTTCTTAGGCCTTAGCTCTGCTCCAGTTGAAATCAATGCCAAAAATGCCACTGACTTTGGTTGGGGGCTTTAGGTAAAAGCTTGAAGAGCCAGTAGAGGAAGCACAAACACAAAGAACTATTTTTCTGTAGCTCCGATCAAAATAGCGATTTTATAGTATTTTTAATATACCGGTAATTTTGTATTAGGTTTTTTTACATCCACACTGAGGAGGACATTCGACATCAGCTTACCATAGATTTAAGAAAGGGATTTTTTTTGGTGCTGAACTACTCGGGGCAATCCATTGAAATCCTGGAGTTTGACTGAATAAGGTCAGTGGGATTGGACCCGGAGCTGCTGATCTTTTGAAAAAACGTTACTTGAAAAAACATTTGTTATTTCGCCTTTGAAAATAAAATCCCTCCAAGGACTCGTTTGCTTGCTTTTAAAGATTCACCTTCCTACTCAATAGAACTTGAAGCAAGTACATTATTTAACATATATCTGTGTCTCCTTCATTTATTGGTGGGCAATTTATAGTAACTCTTTTTATTTATATTGTACAATATGTAGCAGTTCCTCAACTGGTGGAAACTGTCATAGCTCCATTGCCTTCAGTGAAGCTGTGACAATGTACACTAGCTCATGATTTGTCCTTGTGCGTTTATGGTGCCCACACCAAGGCACTTGGGTGGGATGAACCACTGACATAGGATATGGTAAGACCAAATAGCGGCTCTTCAGCCATTGGACTGTCCCATTGCAACTAGTTGCACCACCTAGCAACAGTTCATAGAGGCACTATGCTTCTCTCCATGTGAGGCTGACTCCATCAGCATTGCAGAGGAGGGGATGAGGCCCTGGCTCCACTGCCATCCACCCCCTTCTCGCCCACTTTGGGGGGTCTAGTCCACAAGCAGCTCTAGCTTGAATGGGGTCCCCCTCTGCAGCAGCCAGCCGGGATTCCATAGGAACCTGGCTCGGCAGAGAGTTGTGATGCTTTTTAGACCTCTGCTAACAGGCCTCTGTGCTCCATGGTTGTCCTAAGATCCATGGATCTCCCAGGGGATCTCAGGAGAGCAACAGTTTTTGTGAGTCTCACCC
>NW_020664533.1:753176-795562 GCF_002925995.2 Terrapene triunguis | reverse complement strand
TCTCCCAGGGGATCTCAGGAGAGCAACAGTTTTTGTGAGTCTCACCCCCTGCCTTCTCCGGGAGGGAGGAAAAGCCCTGCCCTCTCAGTGGGACAATCAGAAGGAAACCGAGGGATGAAACCTGCTGCATTTCCTAACCCATATGCAGATTTTCCACTGCAGGGGAATATATGGCCTGGGCACTTTACATTCCTCTGATAATAAACATTTAAGGGTGGCATTTTCAAAAACACTCAACATTGGCCTAACTCTGCTCCCACTGAAGTCAATGGGAGTTTTACTAGTGACTGTAATGGGAGTAGAGTTGGGCCAATGCTGAGCACTTTTGAAAATTCCTTCCTTAAATGACCAAAAGAGTAGGCTGGCAAAAGAAGGTGCAGCCATCTAAAGGTATGAGGCCTAAGAAAAGAGCCATCTTAGAAATCCATTAGCTCTTTAAATCTCAAGCTAAACAAGGCACAATTGAGATTAATTTATAGTTCACTCTATCCTAGAGGTCTCACAAACATGGGACAGCTAATTAGTATTTGGGGTAGGGATGGGGTATGGGATAGACTTATTGGTGTCTAAAAATAAACAAAGGTTCAATAACACCACCACCACCACCACCACCACAATAACTTGACCATTGAAATGACTGACTCTTTCATAATATGACTTCTCTTGGCAATCACAGCTTGATAGCATTGCACTGATCTGTTCTAGACTTGGCTTTTCCTTTTTCAGATGAAAAGATTTTGGATCAGACAGCATTTTATTCTTTACAAACATGGCAAGAACTAATTAATCTTGCCTTTAGAGCATTAGACAATCATGAAGGATTTAATGAACTATAGAACCTTTCCTGGACTATATGAGGTTGCTACATCCATCCTGAAATTTGTGGATTGCATGGTACATTATACTGAATGACATTTTTTCACTGCAACCTTTCCCTTGGTTTTTTGTGTGCATACACTTGTATATACATTTTAACTGAGGAAGTTAGTGAATAGCCTGTTTTTTTTTTTTTAAAGGAAAATGAAACTTGCTATATTTTTGAAATGAACTATTATGGAAGTGCCTGCAATATAAGTCACTCCATTCAGCTTTAGACAACAATTTTTCCTTTCAGAATAACACATTACTGGTTGAAGTACTTTGCTCATAAGAGAGAAAAGCGAAACTACTTCTTTGAATTTTTCCCCCTGCCTGAATGAGTCTGAATATAATTAAAATATACCTTTCATTCCGCGAGACAGAATGGTAACAAAACAGGGAACTCTGAAAAAAGGCTATGAAAGTGAGTAAGGAGCAGATGGTTATTTCTGTTGCGGCTGTTTTTGAAATCACTGAAGCTATAGATAATTTACCTGTTGGCCTGGTTTGAGTGGTGATAGTGTTATTCCCTGGGTGTTGATCACTGGTAGTATCTGGTTTCCAATGACTGTAGCAATGATCTGACCCTGGGCATTGGTCAATAACTGTGGGGTAATTGGCTGCACTTGAAGGCCCTGAGCTCCTCCTGCTGCCTGATTGGATGGGACTGGATTAGGCATCAGTGGAATTGTTCCAATAATCTACAAGAAACAAAACAATAGGTGAAAATCTACACATAACACAAATATTTATTATATATTATTACTTGTTTTATATATATGCATTTTATATCACGTAAAGACTGTCCTTTTTCCCCCACGAGTTCACTTTTCATCCCAAATTGCTCAATAAATGATAGGCTTACGCCTGAAAAGTGCTGAGCACCCTTGACTCCTGTTGATTTCAGTGAGAATTCTCTCTCTCACACACACACAGCTTCAGTGATCAGCAAAAAGCAGGCAAATTCTGGCTGACGACTAAGCAGCACAACACACAAATTGGGCGGGGGCACTGACATTTTGACTAATAAAATGGGCAAAACCTTGCATTTATAAAAAATGACACAGGGAGCCAAACGTGGAGGGGATAAAGAGAACAGAAAGAGATGCCATACTGAGTCAGACCATGTTCCATCTTGCCTAGTATCCTGTCTCCAACAGTGGCCTGTGCCAGAGCTTCTGGGGCAGTGCACAGAAGAGGGCAATTAGGGAGTGATCCATTCCTGTCTTCCATTCCCAGCTTCTGGGAGTCAGAGCTTTAGGGTTGCCGCGAGCATGGGGTTGTGTCCCTGACCATCTTGGCTAATAGCCATTGATGGAACTATCCTCCATGAACTCATCCAGTTCTTTTTTGAGTCCCGGTGTACTTATGGCCATCACAACATCCCATGGCAATGAGTTCCATAGGTTAGTTGTGTGTTGTGTAAAAAAGTACTTCCTTTTGTTTGTATTAAACCTGCTTCCTATCAATTTGGTCAGGTTATTCCTGGTTTTTGTATTGTGTGAAAGGGTAAATAACACTTTTCTATTCACTTTTTCCTCATCATTCATGATTTTATAGACCTCTATCATATCCCCCTTTAATCGTCTCTCTTCTAAGCTGAACAGCGCTAATTTTTTAGTCTCTCTTCATATGGAAGCCATTCCATTTCCCTAATCACCTTTGCTTCTCTTCTCTGAACCTTTTCCAGTTCCACTGTATCCTTTTTGAGATGGGTTGACCAGAATTGGACACAGTATTCAAAGTGTGGGCCCACCATTGATTTATATAGTGGCACTATGATATTTTACGTCTTTTTTCCCCCCTTTCCTAATAGTTCCTAACATACTTTTAGCCTGTTTGACTGCTGCTGAACACTGCGTAGAAGTGTTCAGAGAATTATCCCTGGTGACTCCAAGATCTCTTTCTTGGGTGGTTACAGCTAATTTAGAACCAATCATTGTATACATATAGTTGGGATTATTTTTTTTCAGTGTGCATTACTTTTCACTTATCAGCGTTGAATTTTACCATTTTGTTACCCTGTCACCCAGTTTTGTGAGATCCTTCCGTAACACTTTGCAGTCAGCTTTGGATGTAATTATCTTGAATAATTTTATATTGCCTGCAAACTTTGCCATTTCACTGTTCACCCCTTTTCCAGATTATTAATTAATATGTTGAACAACAGAGGTCTTAGTACAGATTCTTGGTGGACCCCAAAGTTCACCTCTCCATTGTGAAAACTGACCATTTATTCCTACCCTTTGGGTATGTCTACACTACCAGCGATCGATCCAGCGGGGGTTGATTTATCGCATCTAGTCTAGACACGATAAATTGACCCCCAAGTGCTCTCCCATCAACTCCTGTACTCCACCACCATGAGAGGCGCAGGCGGAGTCGATGGGGGAGTGGCAGCAGTCGACTCACCGCGGAGAAGACACCACGGTAAGTCGATCTAAGTACATCGACTTCAGCTACGTTATTCACGTAGCTGAAGTTGCGTAAATTAGATCGATCCCCTCACCCTAGTGTACACCAGGGCGTTTCCTATCTTTCAACCAGTTACTGCTCCATGAAAGGACCTTACCTCTTATCCCATAGCTACTTAGTTTTAGTACTTAGTACTTTGAAAGCCTTTGGTGTAAAGAGTATAAGTTACTATAAGGGTTATTTACCCATCACTTCAGAGTCTTTAAGGTCCATAAGAAAAGACTGGGTCTCACTTTCTGAGGTGTCATCTGAAAGAACCACACACGGTAACCTGCACTGAACTCTAGTCAGATACCTCAGAAGGAAGAAGGACTGAGTGGACCCCTCTTGCATTTGAAACTTGAGCTTAGAGCAGAAAGCAATCCCCTGAAATATTAACATGCCTGTAAAACTGAAATACAGATAAGATGACAGACGAGTACTGAATGAAAGGCAGCAGGATCTTTTCACAAATATTATAGCACATAAATACACCTCAGGTGAGGCTCATATAAAAAAAAAGTTTTTCAAGATAGTGAATGGCCAAAGTTACCTTCAGCATAAACAGGTGCAAATCCCACTGACTTCAATAGCTATTTTTAATACATCAATGGAAAATAATACTAATACCACCCTAGTGCTTATATAGCACGTCTCATCTGTAGATTTCAAAGTGCTTTACAAAAGAGCTCTGTGTCATTAACTTTTATGTGGTATAAGTGTGGTATAAGTTTTAACACAATTTGCTGTAAAAATAGCTTTAAAATTGCTTAGGAAGAATACCAGTGGCTTGGTGGCCAGATCACAGAAATATTATCTGGGACAGCAAGACAAGGGGAAGACCTTGGGTCTATTGAAAATTAAAGGGGATACAACATGTGAGTTCCAACAGAGAAGAATGACAGGCCTCCATTGAATGTGCTTTGACATATGACTCAGTGGCATTCAGTTCTATCCAGGGTGATGCTGACATGCCTTCTTTCTTAGACTAAACATTCTGGGAAGAAATCAGGGGTTGGAAGCATGGGGTGGGAAGAGCAGAGGGATTAAGAGGAAAATTGTAGTTCTCAAAATGAAGACAGAAGAGAATGCGAAAGTTCCACCCTGAACTAGCTTTTCTGTGGGATGGCCAGGTGGAGTATTCAACCCACCAATTAACTATATAATGACACCAGGGTACATTTTACACGCTCAAAGCATTGTACAGATATTATCTAATTTACTACATCCCTCCCTGTCAGGCAAATAGTTAAATAACTAGATGGGGAATCTGAGATGGAGAAGTGAAGTGACTTGCCCAAGATCAAACAGCAAATGATTGGCAGAGTGAGACTTTGGATTTAGATCTGCCCCAGCAGTGCATCTTTCTCCAGACCACACTATTTCAGGCACCCTCATTTGGGCTGCACCTATGCTACAGTCTCTGAGAGGATGATAGTTCATTAACCAGTGGGGATTAATTTGAATAATTAGTAGACCACAAGCTATTTTAAAGGGTCTGACTTTCATCATAATTAAGATAGTATAGAGCACAGCATGTCAGCCTGCTCACATGTCCTGGAAGGTTTATGGGCTATACAATATATTCTTTCATTTTCAGCAAGTGTTAACAAATGGGAAGAAGAACCCTTCTTCACTTCATCAGCAGAAACTTTGCATAGGGATCTCATCACTTCACCATGTCAGTAAAGGACATGGCCTTGAGATGTTACTATTGGGCCTATAACTTTATCCAGGAAGGTTTGAATCTCTGTAAGGCAAAAAATGCTGCTCTGGTTTATCACTAATAGATATGTTTGCACCCACATTTAAAATGCATTTCTTAGATTGCAGCTGGACATTTATAGACTGACAGTGCTTAGGACGACACTTTTTGAGGTCAGAAGCAGAAGGATATCGATATGTGTGAGTGTGTGTCACACCCTACTGTACTCTGTGCACTGTACACACACAGCCAGAGACGGAGTGGGGAAAGGATACATAGTACTGAGCTACCCTAAAAGTTTAGGCACACAAGCATGTTGAGGTGTAGGCATTATGATACAGTCTTTAACTACATGATTCCACACTACTTTTTCCACAGGATTCCTGCCTCACTCAGTACGCAGGATGGATAGTGCTCAGGGAATGAGTCAGCCATTCAGTGTTTTTATCCCAGTCATTCAATTAGTGGTCCTAACCTATTTACTGCATACCTTCTAAAGCCTGCAATGAATACAGAATTATTCACTTTCTCATGGCTTTTTTTTAAATCACTACAGTATTTGAGTTTTATCATAAACATTAATTATTTTGTCTCCATTGCAAAATAAGAGAGCACTATTATCCCCATTTTACAGATGGAAAACAAAGAGACTTACCTCAGGCCACAGCGTGAATCAGTGGCAGAGCCAGGATGAATCCTTATGCTCATTCCTCCAGGCTATGCTACCTTTAGCATCTTTAGGCTATTGTGTATAAGTTTTTGCAATTCTTTTGCTAACACAAAGAGAGGACACCAAAGAGCTGCTGCTTCCACCCTTGTAGAATGGGGTGGCTAATTGTGCACATATTTGCACTTCAGCTATAGAATTGTGTTTTTGTTTAAATGTATAATAATAGTTGTTTATTTCCCAACAGTGGAGCTTTTCTTATTGCCACTGTTACATTTATTGGGGTTTGAAATTTATTTAAAAGTGACTATTATGTTCTAAAATGTATCGTGTTGGATTTTTATTATTAGTTCTTCTCCAACAAGCATTAATCTTCAGTCAGAAACAGGCATGCCACCTTGTTTGGCTGCTTCCCCAGCACAGCCAAAGGCAGATGGCAAATTGTGGCAAAATGAATGGTTTAACATCTGCCTTTGTCTCTGTTCAGAAACAGCTGAGTAAAGGCAAAGACAGGCTTCATTGGGCTGTTTCTGATGTAAACCAAAGGCCGCTGCCAAGCAAATGCTGCTGCTCATTTTGAAAACTGGTTGTGAAGTATTAAAGAAGGGAAATGCTGAGATTTTTTCAGTAGCAGGGCCCAAAAGCTTTTATCGCCTGGCTTTATTAGTGTGCCACATTGCACTTGAAAAATGTATACAGTTTTGAACTTTTAATCAATGGAAAAGCTGGTCTAAAAAACAAAATCATATGCACATAAAAACCATTTAACATCCCAAACCACAAGGAGAATATGCGTGAAAAACTTATACTTAAAGTAGTGAGAATTGCTAAGTCGGTTTCAGGGAGCAGAGATGGCCGCTAATAGAACAGAATGAAACCCCCAAATCAATATTGAAAAGACAATACAGTGTAACTGAATATAAAGCAGCTTTATTAATAAACAGAAATATTTAAAAAGAGAAATAACAATTATTTGTAGAGTGGAGCTCAATGCTGTATATTCTTGCTGGAGTTCACAAGGAGCTCAATAGTTGTCAGATGGTGAAATCATCATGGTTTGCAACAGGTTGTGCAGAAAAGGACTCTTGCTCTGCGCTAGTCTTCCAAGCTTCAAACAACCAAGCTCAGTGGCCAGAAGAGCTCTCATGGCTAGAAGTGAACAGCAGCAGTCAAAATGTCTTTGCTCTTGGATGTGAAACTCCTGTTCCCAATTGCTAGAGATGATCGGTACCTTAGGGAGCACCATTCCCCAGCTGTGGAAAATTGGTCTACTAGCAGCAACATATTTATTGCTCACGTAGCGGCTAACTCATAGTGTCTATAGAATACACTGGTGTGGTTGCTAGTAGGCTCTTTTTCTTCTCATGTGATGCCTGGGTCCATGTGTAGCCTCTTAGCCCAGCCAGCCATAGCATTCTCCACACCATCCAGGGACCCATCAGGTCTGCTCTGTGCCAAAGACTGCACAGAAGGGGATGAAGGAGTCTATGTCGCACTGATAAAGCCCTCCTCTTGCAGGCCTTCAGTTCATTCTCAAAGATACATAGTGATACATGGTGGCAGTTCCTGTATCTCTTCCTATCCTGGTAATCCTCAGGAACTATTTCATCACCCACCAAGAGCTCTCTGGGTGTCCCTGAATAAATATCTACTACATGTGTGACTTCAGTCTCTTCCATGCCCTGAGGTGGATCTGCCTGGATGCAGGGAAACACCACACTTAGGAACTTTGTCTGAAAGGTAACGTGTCAAGGACGTTAGTGTGTGCCAAAAGATAAAAGCAACAATGATACAAAACAACCCTATCCATCAGCTCCCCCATTCGGATAATACACTTTCTCCATCTTGCTTGGCTAAGAAATATGATGTGCCATGCACACCAGCAAGAATAAAATCCATTGCATGGCCACTGTACAGTGAATTATATTATCTCCTTACCAACAGCATTCCAGAGTAGCTTGGAAATGCTTTAGTCATGTTGTGCTTCCTTGGCAAGGCCTGCATTTTCTTGCTGACTTCGTTTGTTGTCTCCTTTGGCAGATCCTTGGATTTCCACCTCCATCTCCTTAGATTTCCACTGCAGCTTTAACTTACCTTTGCTATCGGTGGAGTTAAAAGTAACTTATAATTATTAGAGTGCAAAATAGCACCAACAAATATTGCCAGCCAGTATATAAAGGCACAAAATACAATACATTACTTTCCAGCTTCATCATTTCAGTCCCAAACATCCAGCACTGTAGGTTTTCTTCAAGTAAGCTTCTTGTCAATCCTTTGCATTGCCTCTGAGGTGTCTGGTATCAACGATGTCTGAGATAAAATCATCCACTCAGAGTGATACAGACTTTTTAGCAGGAAGATGGTGAAATGTTGTTGAACTAAGGGTAGTATAGCAAGATGATTATCCACAAATGAGCACATTCTATAGCTGGTCTTCAATTTGACGATCCTCAGGCGTGAATCAGATGTCCATATGAATACTTTGCTGGCCCATTCTGCAAACAGTTCAGTGGCCATAACATAGTTAGATAACTTTTGTCATCACAACTTTGTGGTACATGAGTCCTTAAGCTCTGCAAGAGGTAACATTGCAAAACATATGATTCATTCTCTGAGATACAAGAAGGTTTTTAAGCTTCCTGCAATGTACAACATATTGGGAGTTAAAGTATCATCTAAATGCATTTCCTTTCTTAGCTTTTGAATGGAGAAAAGTGTTTGTATTCAGACAATAACCAGAATCAGAAGGGTCATCATGCTGCACAAGTTAAAGGCATATCTTATCTTAGGTTACATTTCTGCAACCTATTAAGAGAAGAATGAGAAAAGTGGAAATGAGTGAAATGTATTAGGGATTTTAAGTTACTGAACATTTGCCAGTCACTTTAAGGCTACTGATGGTAGGACCAACAGGATAACAAGACATCTCATTAGCCTATTTGTTTCAGTGTTTCAACTTTGGGATTTTGAATTATTTCAAGTATGCTATAAGACCAAAAGTATGTATGAAATATGGGAGGAAGAGGTAAGTCCTTGTAATCTATGGTACACAGCACGTTTGATTACCATATGATGCATTTACTACAGGTTAATAAATTGCCTTCAGAATCTGTTTGCATTAATAGAAGGGTTCTTTCCTGATAGTCACTGTCCCATGATCATAGATAGTTTGAGGATAAAAAGAGAGAGTAAGGGACAGAGTAAAGCAGGGTGAGGATTTTGAGGTGACTCTTTTGGACTCAGTCAGATTCTCATATTCTTAGTTACATCAACTCTACCAGTATGTATGGGAGCCTATGTTATTGTGTACTTTGCACACTGAAGATCTGGAAGGTATAAGTTCAAGTCAATGAGTGCTACTGGCACCTTTTTCTGGCTCCTCAGTATGTAAGTTACACTAATATAGACTTCCTTAAAGATCAAGAGAGTGGGTGTAAAAACTAAAGCAGTCCGACTGAATCTAACGGTGTCTACTGGAGTCAAAGAGATGATAGTTTATATCACACATATTTGCATTTGAAGCTGAGAAAGCTTGAAAACATGATACAACAGAATGCTCTTCCAGAGAATGGGGCATCAGATAATGAAACTACAGCCAAGCATCTATGAAAGTACATCTCTGGATTGTCATTGCATATAAAGAATTATGGTTTTCAAGGTTGAACATTGTTCATATATCTCATGGTAAGTATCATAATGGAACATTGAGTTTGACATTCCACCTTCCTACTTTTGCAGCAATTTTTTTTTTACCAAGTAGTGTTTGTACAGTAACACTACACTGTACAAGATTTTGTTTTTCATTGTAGCAGGAATGATGTGCTGACATTATTCTCAAGCAAATATAATGATACTCTAGTAAAGGGGACACGTCTGTAGTCAGAGAAATGTCTCTTCTCATCATACACAGTTGGGGTTTTCACATAGCAAAAACTTAAAGAAATATAACAGACCAAATAAAAGTCAGAAGTTGTGTAGGGTTTCTGATTAAGCTGGTTCTCAGGGAACAGTTAATTGAACAAATGTAGCCCCTTTTTTTGTTATGAGAATCTGAATTAGTCATAAAGAGTCTTTAAGGGCTTGATTTCCAGAAGTGCCTGAGCACCTGCTGAATTCAACTAGATATCTGGGTGCTAAGAACAACACACCTGTCGATTTCTACAAAACTGTTCATCATTTAAAACTCTTCAATGAATGGCTAATGCAAATGCATTTCAGCATATCCACTGCTTGCAAATTATTGCTGTGATTAAGTATTTGCTATCCGTAACTGGCTGTTTTAACTGTCCGTCAGTACCAGGAGCCTGTAAGTGAGTGTGGCTGTGTGGGGAGAGGGGCTGACACGGGTGTGGTGCAGTATATGGTTCCCCTGCAGCAAGCCTTACTGAGGGAAGGAAGGGAGCATGCAATATCCCTATAGCTAGACAAGGCGAGTAAGGTGGCTTCAGCAGCACTGTGAAGATTTAAAGAGGCAGCATTGGTGTAACAACTGATAATGAAAACACAGTTTCACGGGCTGCGACATCACGGGGTACCAAAATTAACATATGGACACATTTGACAATACAGTAGAAGGCTGGCCTATGTACATAGAATGGTTGGAGCAGTACTTTGCGCTCCTAGACACTCTACAAGAGAAGAAAATGCCTGCACTGCTGAACTCTATGGATGGCAAGACATACCGTCTACGTGGCAGTCTGATGTCTCCAGACAAGTCATGCAGCAAGACTTTTGATGAGTTAGGGACAATATTACAAGAGCATTTTGCAGAAAAACCCTGGGAGATAGCTGAGCACTTTAGATTCCATAAGCACAGCCAGCAGGAAGATGAAAACATCATGATGCATTGAGCTACACTACAAAGATTAGCAGAACACCGCAGTTTTGGAAATACCCTGCAAGTTGCTGTGAGGGATCAATTGACATGTGGTATCAGAGATGAAGCAACCCTGAAGCATCTTCTAAAAACAACCACTTTCACATGCAAGAGAACTATGGAGATAGCTACTTCTATAGAGGTTGCTGACAGAGAGTCAAAATTAGTTTCAATCAATAGGTAAGAGTAGACACTCTACACACAAGTTGCATTATATTCCAAGGTGAAAAGACAAGACAAAGTCACAGGGAAATTGCTATCACTGTGGCAACGGTGGATACAGTACAACTGACTGCTGTTTCTGGCATGAGGCCATTGGCACCGTGGCAAAAAGGGGCCCATTCAAGCATCTGCAGGTCCTCCACAAAGAACAAAACACCAAATGACAAGAAGAAGAGACTAGAAACACACCATAAGATGCACGTTTGAAAGCAGATAACAACTGATAACTGTGAAGATGACTTAGCCAAGTTAAGCAATGCATGCCTTGAAGTGTGTATCTGGGAGACACCTATGGTGAATGGTAAACCCCTTATGATGGAGGTGGACATGGGTTCAGCTGAGTCTGTGATTCCACAAAAAGAATCCCTGGAAACCTTTAGTAAGAGCAAGTTGGAATGGCCTGACATTATGTTAAATATGTACACAGGAGAGAAAATTACCCTGTTGGAAGTACACATGGTAAATGTACAGTACAATAGTCAGTGCCACAACTTGGACCTCTACGTCATAAAATTGGAAAAACCAGCATTCTTTGGATGAAGGTGGCTGAACAGTATTCACTTGGTTTGGCAATTGATCAAGGCTCTTCAAGTCCATCAGAGGGCTAGCTCACAACGGCAGCTGGAAGAGATTTTATTTAGAGCTGTGCCAGTGTTTCAGAAGGGCACTGGACATCTGAAGGGGTAAAACCTCAGCTCTTCAAGGCTCATCAAGTACCACTTGCCATCAGAGATGCAGCTCACAAGGACCTGGAAGGTATGGGCATGCTAACCAAGATTGAGTGGAGTGAATGGGCAACTGCCATTGTTCCTGTCATGAAGATAAATGATGCAGTAAGGGTTTGTGGTGACTATTTGTGTGACCATTAATCCTGTACTCTGGATGGAACAATACCCCTTACCTCGCATTGAAGATATTTTCTTATCACTGGCCAGAGGGAAGAAATTCAGCAAACTGGACTTAGCTCAGGCTTTCCTGCAAATAGAAATAGAGGAAGGGTCGAGGAAATTCCTCACCATCAAACTGAAAAAGGAATGTTCCAGTAAACTGACTGGTATTTGGAGTGGCATCCACCCCTGCAGGTTGGCAGAGGGCAATGGATCATTTATTCCAGGGAATATCAAGCTGTAGCTGATATTTAGATGAAATCATTGTCACCAGATCCAGTGATGAGGATCATTTGAAGAATGAGGCACAAGTTTGCAAAAGGTTGGAAGAATATGGATTACAGGTGAACTGTGATAAATGTGAGCTCTTGTAACGGAGTGGCCCCCCCACCTCTCATGAGTCCCTCTTTCTGGTCAACTGCATGTGCCTGCACTCTCTCTGATTGTGGTGACCCTTGTTGGTAGTTTCTCAGGCAGGTTTTCAGTGACTCAGCCCTCCATCCGAGTCACACACAGAGTCTGTATGTGAAATAGAACAGGCCCCTTCCGGGTTATACAGTTCACCAGGGGCCTATCCCAGTATCCCTCTGTTGGTATCTCTGGAGTCCTCCCTGGGCTTACTCTTTAAATAATCCCATCCCTGGTATGGAACCATACCCTCAAGGCTTCCTCCCTTCCTGCACGCCTCCCTGGGCTCAGTCCTTACTCAGTCCCAGCAGTCAGCCAGGAGCTCTCTCTTGCTTCCCCAGTCCCTGCCAGCATTGATCTGTCTGTGATGCTGCAGTTCCCTTTGGCCAGCCAGGAGCACCCTCTGCACTCCTCTGGCTCCAGCAAGGAACTGACTGACTCTGGCCATGCAGCTCCTTTTAGGTGAGTCTGCTGGGCCCTGATTAGCTGCTCCCTGCAGCCTCCCTCATTGGTTGATTCCCTGCAACCACTCTAGGCCACTCGGAGGAGTTCTCTTCTGCTCCTCTCTGAGAAAGAGTGTGGTAGGATCTGAAGCCTCCAGTAGGGGGCCTCTGGGCCTAGTTCACCGCGTCACAGTTCTTCAAGGAAGCGGTGACATACTGTGGACACATCATAGATGCAGAAGGACTGCATAAATCACCAGAGAAAGTTGAAGCTGTTACGAGGGCACTTTACCCTGAAGATGTGTCACAGGTTTATTCATTCATCGGATTAATTAAATTAACAAATTCTTGCCAAATCTGGCAAAGGGTTGTATCCACTCAATCAGTTGCTTCAGAAAGGGAAATGCTGGAAACAGACTAAGCAATGTGAAGAGGCTTTCCAGAAGGCAAAGCAGCAAATGTTAACTCACTACAACCTGGAGCTAGCAATCTCCTTGGCATGCCAATGGAAATGGAGCAGTGATCTCCCATCTCCTGATGGTCAGGAACAGCCTATTGCTTTTGCTTCCAGATCCCTGAGTCTAGCAGAACACAACAATGCCCAGATAGACCACAAAGTCTTAAGTCTGGTCTGGGGAGTTAAGAAATTTACACATTATCTCTATAGTAGGAAACTTTACGCTTCTGATAGATCATACACCCTTGTCCATTTTAACCCAAAAAGTGGCATTCCAGAAATGGCTGCTGCTTGTGTTCAGAGGTGGGCTTTATTTTGGGGGGCCTATAACTATGATGTCAAATGTAAGGGAACGGCTCAACATTGTAATGCTGACGGGTTATCACGACTAGCACTATTGGATACAAGCTCCACGCAACAAGAACTTACAGCTTTTGAAATGTTCAATGTGGCACAGATTGGCATACTTCTTTTACTCAGCTGATACTGAAACAAGAAATGAGCAAAGACATTACCTTAGCAGAGGTATATGAAGCTACCTTAAAAGACTGGAAGACAGAATCAGTGGAGAGTATAAAGCCATTCTTCCACCAGAGGAATGAAATCACAGTTGCTCAAAGTCATCTGATGTGGGGAATTCATGCCATCATTCCTACAAAACTACAGACAAGGGTCCCGGAGGAGCTGAACACTCGGCACTCAGTGTAGTCAAGATGAAGACATTGGCTAGAGGGTATGTCTGGTGGCTAGGTATTGACAAACAGATTGAACAGTTAGTGAAGGACTGTTCTGGCTATCAGAAGATGCAAAATATGACTGGATTGGTGTCACTTCATCCTTGGAACTGGCTAACTGCTCCCTGGGAACAAACTCATCTGGATTTCACAGGCCCATCCTTGGGTACCAATTTGATAGGAGTAGAGAATGGATATTTCAAGTGGCCTGAAGTTTTCTGCAAGTCATCCACAATTTCTGCAAGTACCATACTAGTTCTGCAAAGTCTTTTTGCTTGCATGGGACTGCCAGGTCAAATTGGAAGCAACAATTGTCCATAATTTGTTTCAGTGGATTTCCAAGCTTTCATGAAAAGTAACAGCATCAACAAGTTACATCTGCACCATATCATCCTGCAACAAATGGCTTAGCAGCACATTTTATTCAAACCAAGAAACAAGCATTGACAGCTGTAACAGAACAACCAGGTTCGTTACAGGCCAAACTTGAAAACTTCTTGTTGGCTTACTGGAATGCTGCACATGCAAAAAACAACCAGTCGCCTGCAAGTTTGTTCCTAGGGCACAGTTGCTTATCTCACCTGGATTTGTTAAACCTGATCTGCGAAGGTAGGTAATCAACAAGCAGACTGATCAAACAAAGGACATTGGACACTCTTCAATTAGAGAGTTATGGATGGGACAATGAGCTCTTGCTCGAGATTACAGAGGTGACCACAAGTGGGTTTCTGGCACTATCCTTGCTGAGAAGGCACCTTATTCTGATGCCATTGCATTGATACCTGCTGTGATACACCTCTACCCCTATATAACGCAACCCGATATAACACGAATTCAGATATAATGCGGTAAAGCAGTGCTCCGGGGGGGGCGGGGCTGCGCACTCCGGTGGATCAAAGCAAGTTCGATATAACGCGGTTTCACCTATAACGCGGTAAGATTTTTTGGCTCCCGAGGACAGCGTTATATCGAGGTGGAGGTGTATGGCATTGCCACATCGAGCAGATTCAGGATTTACCCCCAAAACAAAGTGTCACAGCACTGGCTGTACCTGATCTGGCTGATCCAAATTCTGAAGTTCAGGACACTGCATTTCCTTTGATTCCTAGCAGAGAGGAACCATAACCAATTGTTATCCAAAGCATCTATCCAAGTGTCTACTCCAGAACCTGAGTGACGCTACCCTGTGCGCCAAAGGAAATCACCTAAGTGACTCAATCTGTAGTTTAAATAGTTGATAGGTAAGGCTGAAGAATGGTACCGAGGCAAAATAATCTGCTCACTCTGTCAGGAATGCTCAGATAGCCTACTCTGACCTCCTTAGCTACAGCTGCAATTTATAATTTTAGGTTAGACATGTTTGGCGCGGGGTGGGAGAGACAACTCAATAAGGGGGGGAAGACTGTAATTTATGCAATGTAATGGTGCCTGTTCCATGCCTAACCACTAGAAGGCATCTCTATGTATCAAGATCCCTAGTAGTAAATCAGAAGAGTGTGGCGGAGCAAGAAGCAACACAGCAGCTGAATAAACAAGCAGGTTCCTTAGCAATCTGTCCATATCTTAATTGGCAAGTTCCAGGGTTCAGGCATAAGAGATCTAGCAGTATCCACATCCCTTATCCTTCTTTGATTTGTGTCTTTATACCATAAGCCCTTCAGGTCAGGGATTGTCTCTTTTTGGTGTTTATACAGTGCCCAGCACAACGGGACCCCAAATCCTGACCAGGGCTTTTGGCACTACCATAATATAAATATGTACTACTACTACTGCTAATGCCATGCAGCCGAAAGATTGGACTTGATTACCACCATGAGAGAATCCAAGTCCTAGCAAACAGGGCATACTATAGCAGAAAACACGGAGACAAACTCTGGAAGCCAGAATCAGGAGTTGGGGAGAGGGCAGTGGCTTGCCCATTATTCTTGGAATTTTTAAATAAAATCTGGTATTGAGATGTTCAGTTAGCTGAACATGAAAAGACAGTGTTTTCAACAGCCAGTGCATTTTTTTCAGATGCGGTTTTCATGCTTCCTGTTGTGACATTTCCTTTTTAATAACAATCATTAAGTTATTGCCACTGTGTGTGTGTGGGGGGGGGGGGCGGGGGAAGAGTTTTTGATTTCCAGTCGCCTCTTCCAGCTTGTCACCACATTTTCAGTGGGCGTGGAAGTGGATGCGGGAGATCAAACAGCAGCTTGTTTTTGCAATGCTTGGGCTAAGCAGGTGTGTTAGCAGAGTACTACTTTGATTTTCTATATTATCCTTGTAGAAGTTGTTCTACAAGTGGCTTAATTTTCCTGTGAACATTTATTGAAACTAGAGCTGAGAACTCTTATTTAGTATATTTTGATTTTTATATATTGGTGATTTTTGTGCTTTTGAAAGGAGTTTTAAGCCCGATCTAGACAGGCCTTCTCTAGGGGTCAGAGGATATTTCATTCTTCAAATATATTCTAGTCTTGACTTCTCTACTAAGACAGATAACTTGGGTGCCAATTAGTAGCAAGTGTGTATTTTTTATTTGGGCACTCGTCCACACAGGAACTGGGCTGAAATCAGCACCTCAAGTTCACAAAACAACACCTTCAGAGGATAATGATGTTCAGCACAGCAAACCACGGTTAGATCTGAACCAATAAGATCACTAGCCCATCACTAAATCCTTGAGTCATCTCGTTTCAGCTTCCTCATTATCAATTTGTGCCACTATGTAAAATATTTACTGATTTTCAAGCTGGAAGTTTAGAGTGACATAAGCCAACAGACACAAGAGGGAAATCAGAATTAACCACAGTCAGTCTGAGGCGGGAGCAGTGTCTGATATTACACTAAACTCTAAATTGGTAAATAAGAGTAAAACTGTTGGTCTTATTATTTAATAATAATTTATATAGTGATAGTATCCAAAGGCCCAAATCAAGATTGAAATAGATGCTGGGCAAACACACTGGAAGGCACTTTTCCCTTCCCAGAAGAGCTTACAATCTAAACAAGCTTAATCTTTTATAGCACATAAATGGCTTTAGGAACTGATATATAAATTGTTCAAAGACATCACCACCCACCACTGAAACACAGCCACCTGTAGGGTGGAATTTGGCAGTTATAGCAAACCTATACAAGAGTTTTAGGAGAAAAAGGAAAATGAATATTTCATTCAATGGGAAATGGAAGGAGAATATAGGTAGGCTGAATGTAAGTAACAGAGCTGGAAAATGGCCACAACTTCAGGGTTATATACCCCAACATTTGCAAGAAGTGCCGCTTGAGAACAAGTGTGACAAAGCTTTCTTTTATAGCTCATTAGTAATACAGCACCTCCATTGGTTCCTCACAACATACTGCGGTACTGAGAGACGACTGTTACTTATGTTAGTACCTGCGCATTCCTTAAAAATCACCTGTCCAAATATAAACCATACCTAACCTTGCTTTGCTTGTGAGATTTGACAGGACCACAGGACAAAGTGGTATGACTGCAAAATAATCTTAGAAAAGAGTTATCTTTCTTGCTGAATTAAAAACCAGGATCAACCACGTACTTGCATGAGTAATGGATGTGTATCAGGTACTAGGTATGTACAGGATGTGCAATGGTGTGTATACTCTGCTCTGCCAGCCACTTGCTGTTTGACGTGGGCAAGTCACTTAATTACTGTGCCTCAGTGTACCCATCTGTAAAAGGGTAATAATAATACTTCCCTACTTGAGAGGGGTACTGTGAGACTTACATAATGTTTGAGAAGTTGTTTGAGATTCTTCAATGAAAGGTTTTACACAATGGAAAGCATATAGTATAACAGGGGAGGGATAGCTCAGTGGTTTGAGCATTGGCCTGCTAAACCCAGGGTTGTGAGTTCAATCCTTGAGGGGGCTACTTAGGGATCTGGGGCAAAAATCAGTACTTGGTCCTGCTAGTGAAGGCAGGGGGCTGGGCTGGGCTTGATGACCTTGCAAGGTCCCTTCCAGTTCTATGAGATAGGTATACAAGGTGACTATCTCAATGAAAGCATTCTAAACTAGTTCTTTGATTGAGTTTTAGCAGGAATAGTATATGTATCACACATCATAAGTGCAATAGCTAAAGTATATTCTCTCTCATGTCATCAAATGCATCATTAATCCATTGCACATGAGCTGACAGGTAGAAGGGAAGGGAAGACCTTTTCTTTTCATAGCCTAACAGACTAAATAAAAATTCTGTTCTGGTCACCATCTGACAGAAGAGAGAAACCCCAAATCCCTGTTACAGTGTAGCACAGGGGTCGGCAATGTTTGGCACGTGGCTTGCCAGGGTAAGCACCCTGGCGGGCCGGGCCAGTTTTATTTACCTGCCTACGCGGCAGGTTCGGCCGATCGCGTCCCCCACTGGCCGCAGTTCGCCGTCCTGGGCCAATGGGGGCGGCGAGAAGCGGCGCGGGCGAGCGATGTGCTGGCAGCGCCAGGGTGCTTACTCTGGTGAGCCGCGTGCCGAACATTGCCGACCCCTGGTGTAGCATTATGTAATACTCTGGCTTAGTTCCTGTGCTTATGTCAACTATTAATGGCTAGCCCTAGTAACTATAACGGAGCTCTTTTTTTCTATAGCTATAACTATTACTTACTACTCTCTTATGCTATAATAGTCTTTTAGCTCAGATGATAGCAATTTGTGGGTCTGGTGCTGAAGATCCAAAGTTCAAGGCCCACTGACTACCCTTGTGTCACTATATATTTGGTTTATAATTAGATACACGTCCACCAGGGCTATTTGGCTCACTTATTTATAGACAAAAGGATGTGCATGCTTAAACTCATACCAAAATAATTACTGTTACATCTCATAATTCATACTAAGAGTGGGGAAGACACAACCTCCTCCTGAATTTTAGAAATGGGGGAGTAAGTGAACAAGCAGAGTTTACAATCTCCCCTGGCTAAGGGTGGCATGCAGCTGTGCTGTCCCAGTTGCAAGTAAGGGTTGGAATAGCAGCTCTGAGACAGTTTCCTCTCCAGTTCTCCCTTGCTACAGTGGTGAAGTCGTCTGCTATGGCTATAAACTGATATATTGAGGTTTTACTTTAATTATTTTAGTATGAGTCTAAACGCGCTTGTCTTTATCTGTAGCAGTAGCAGATACTTCGCCTTCCATGCTGGCTTGGTTCTTCATGCCAGCACACCTGGGGCAGCCTAGACACTCTGGGGACAAACCACTGTGTGTGTGTGTGTGTGTGTGTGTGTGTGTGTGTGTGTGTGTGTGAATTACGAGGCGTGAGGATGAGTGAAGTGCAAATTACCACAGTCCTACCTCATTGCAATTCATATACAGAACATTTTAATTATGGCTAAGAGTAGATTTCCATCTTCACAAGTCATGCAGTCTGCTCACTTCTAAGATACAGCAGGATGTATTAACGACTCTTAGAAAACTATCAATATTTCTGCCTGCTCAAAAACCAGCTCACAGTAAAATGCATTATGAGGTGAGAGCTCTCTGATGCTTTGAATAAGTAAAGATACAGAAATGTTGCCAATAAGTTTCAGGAAGAGGCTAGAGAGAAAAAAGGGTGATTAATTATGACCATAATACAGTATCCAAAAATAAATGTGTCAGTGAAGTTAGCAAGGAATATAAAAATAATTACCGCTAATAATTATGTTAATTGCTTTGTTTCAAGCCAGAATCCTCTGTCTTACTTCCTTCACTGAGGCGAAATCATATGCAAACATATTTGGCTCTAAAATGCAAGGTGGTCTTTTGTTTTCAAAATACAAGAGAAATAAAACTGGCCTAGACCTTAACAGCATGAGGCAGACTAAATAACTGAGATCCTAAAGAGTCTTTTACAACAGCTATTTCCTTATACTAACAGAGCCATGACTATGCTGCCCTTTAGCAGCAAACATCTACCAGAGAAATTTCATAGTTCAAGGAAACTGACAAGCCTCCAAGGGAAGAAGCCAGTATGTTGTTCCAGTCCAGTCCATTCTTACTGGACACACATCTATTTTAGGTCTACATGAAGTCATCAGGCCTATTTCTGATTTCACTTATACTAGATGTAAATCATGAGTAAATGCATTGACGTAAATGGAGTTAAACTGGGTAAAACTGACGTTGGTGAGATCAGAATCTTTTTCAATGTAGATAGAATACAATATAACATTATACCTCAGTCAATTATTCATGATCTCAGATCTCAATTTTTGCATGTGTTTTTTCATTATTTTTGCAGAGGAAGTCAAGTTTTGATCAAAAACATATTGGCCCTGATTTTCAAAAGCCAAAAGTAGGCCTTCTGTGATTTTTGCGCCCTCACTTAATTGTGTGAGCACTGAGACATCCAGCTACCTGCATGTGCCTGCAGATGAGATAGTTGGATGTTTGCGTGTTGTGATCATCCATTGGTTATCTAAATGCATAAAAATGTGACATCAAAATTGGAGCCCACTTCTCAGAATCAGGCCTATTGCTTTTGAAGAGTGAAGATCTCATTTTGTCTGTTTAAGTGCAACATGTAGTACAGTGGTCCTCAAACACTTTACCTCATGTCCCCCTTACCATCCTGTCTGTGCTCCCCCTCCCTCCAGAGCCAGGGTGCTCCAGAAGGGGAGGACATGGACAGAGGTAAGGGAGACAAGGCTGGGGCCACAGTTGGGGGCGGGGACAGGACTGGGAGCAGAGCCTTGGCCGGGGCCGAGGCCGGCAGCTGGGGCCCCGGGCATGAAGGCTGGGGCCCCGGGCGGGCAGCCAGGGCTGGGGCCAGGAGCAGAGCTGGGTGGTGCTCCCTCCCCGCCCTCCATGGGGGCTGGTCTCGGCCCCAGATGTGCTCCCCCGAATGTTCCTCCATGTCCCCTTGGGGAGCACACCCCACAGTTTGGGGACCTCTGATGTAGTAGATTAATAAGGTAAGCATTAAAATAAGATAAATCAACCAAATTGTAGGACTTTCCTCCACCACTACAGAAACAGCATTGCTGAGTCAATAATGTGCCCTTTTCCCCTTCAAAATATTAATGGCTACTTAGTGTCCAAAAATAGTGCTAATTTTTATAAGATTTTTCTTTTGCCTTGTCTGAAACTAGGTTTCAATTTCAACTGAAGTTTGAGGAATTTGGGGAGTCTCTCTCCTTTTTCTTATTATACTTGGTTAAATACTACTTGCATTATTCAGGTGAGCTGTCCCATTGAAGCCAAAGCTATGAGTTAAGTGAGTAGGATTTTGTCCTAAATGACTTTTAAATAAGTTGCTTTATTTGTTCACTGCTTTATTAGTATTATTATTTGTAATGTAGTAGCATGTAGGAGCCCCTGTAATGAACTAGAATCCCATTTAGAATAACCAATGGCTGATCACAACACTTAAACATCCAGCTATCTCATCTGCAGGCACAGTGAAAGTTTCTGAAAGCCTTAATGAAGCTTCTGGATACTTCTGTTCGGGTTTCAACCTTTAGGGCCCACTCTTTCATTGCTTTATTAGTATTATTATTTGTATTGTCGTAGCATGTAGGAGCCACTGTAATGAACTAGAATCCCATTGTTCAAGGTGCTGTACAAACACAGAACAAAGAGAGAGTCCCAAAGAGCTTACTGTCCAAGTACATTCCTTGAGTACCCAAAACATCCATTTACTTTAAGACTGATGTGAAGAGAATCACTGGTGCTCAAGAATGCAGGATACAGCCCCAGATTTGAAGTTCACTGCCCAATGGGGAAATTTTTTTAAATAAAATGTTCCCTATCTGCTAGGGTTCCCAACCCCATTCCAGTCTACTATAAACAGCCATGTGAGTTTCTCATACATGACCTTATCTTGAGAGATGATGAGGAAGTACAGCTATCACTGAAATCAATGGGAATTAGGAGGTGCTGAGAACCCCAACTAGTAAAGTATTTCTCACATTAAAAGGGGAGACCATCTAACTCCAACTTGCATAAGATTTACCACCTGAGGTGCTCAGATCAGAAATGAAAGTTTAAAGAAGTGTAAACAACAAAGAACCTTGACAAAGAAATAGGGGTCTAAAAAAGAGAATGTTATCCAATATCCATTTGTTTATCACAATCAAGTTTTACGATTCAAAGCTGATTTATATATATTTTATGAAGAGCATAGATAGCCATTGTAGTGGCAAAATTAAATGTATTTTGAAACTTGTGTGTGACATTTATCTATCTGCTCTATCAGAAAAAAGTTGTCATATTCATTCAAACACATATTACTTTTTCAATTTCCTGCTCGTAATGTTTTTTTAATGTTCTTTAGGGCGAGACCACAGGATTTCTCATTTCTCACAACAAAGACCATAACTCATTAGAATTATGCTGATGAGTTTATCCCATAAAAATTGCATCACCCTTTTCATAGGTGAACAGTCTGCACTCTTATCCATGACCAACATGGCTTTTATTTATTTATTTATTTATTTAAAATACAAATGCACTAAAGAGAGCTAGGTGCAGCCTTTCAAACCATTCACACTCTCTTAGATATCTGTCTTCCCCTCCCCTTCTTCAGATGTTCATAAGACAAAATAGAAAGTCACAGTGCTTTTTTATCATGTTTGAGATTCTATTCTGAGCCACATGAGATAACTAAGGTAACAAAACAATTGAAACTCCTTATCTCCTGTCTCCCCTTCTGAAGGTTTGATTTTGATTGTAAATGCGTATAAACCAAATGCTTAAGAGTAAACCATGTTGTGTGCCAGGCAAGGTCAGGGGATCAGCGGGTATTAGTTGTTAGAGTTGAAGAAAACGCCTATTAGATTGAGTCAACTGAGGACAGGATTCAGTTGCCAAGCAGAGGACATAATGGGGGAGATTTTCAGAGGCACAAAGGGCAGTTTGGCACCCAAGTCGGTGGGAATTGGATGCTTAACTCCTTAGGTCCTATTGAAAATCCCAGCCCTACTTATTAAAATGATACCGTCGTAAGAGCCTGATCCAATGTCCTATGAAGTCAATGTGAGTCCTTCCACTGACATCAAAGAGTACTGGACCATGTCCTATGTCTTAGCAAAAAGGCCACATCATTCGTTAAAATTTTTCTGAATGGCTATTAATACTGTAATGTATAATAATGTAAGATTAAGGGCCAAACTCTCTGTTGGTATAAATGAGTGGAGTTCTATTGACCTCATTCATTTACACAAGCAGAGAATTTGGCCCTAAGATACGGGATGCATCTTCCGTCCTGCCATAAATGACAAGAAACATAATAAAAGGATTTGTTCCATCTTCTTCAGGTATTGGTAATACTTGTGGCATTTGAACATCAAAAGACTGGCCAATTTGGCTCAGACGAGAATCCACTTATTGGAATGTAAACTCCTTGGTGTATTTTATTGGGATGAAATTTTATGTGCCAAGGCTCTCCCATGAAATTTCTAGTACTTGCTGATTTCAACTCTGCTGGAAATACAGTGAAACCAGCCCTTTCCAAAATTTCATTATTTACCCCTTCTTGTTCTATCTAAAACAAGAGCAGAGATGCGCAGAAATTTAAAAGGTGATCTACAAAAATAAAGGATTGTGCCCTTTTCTGTTTCTTCATGTTTGGCCTCAATTTTTTATTTTAAATGCTGACTTGTTTTTAACCACAGAAATCTCAAGAATATCAAGTCTTGAGTTCTCTATTTTACTAATGATCTTCTTTGAAGACCACATAATGGGTGGAACAATTTCTCAGACCTTAAGTGCAGGGTCAGAGGTGTTGAATCTTGAGCAGAAAGAACTTTCCCCATAGTTGCTTACAGGGGCGGCTCTACATTTTTTGCCTCCCCAAGCACGGCAGGCAGGTTGCTTTCGGCGCTGGTCATGCCGATTCGGCGGCATGCCTGCAGGAGGTCCGCCGGTGCCATGCCATCGGCATCCCCGCTGCCGAATTGCCGCCGAAGCCGCGGGACCGGCGGACCTCCTGCAGGCGCGCCGCCGAAAGCCGCCTGCCTGCCGCCCTCACAGCGACCGGCAGGCTGCCCCACACGGCTTGCCGCCCCAGGCACTCGCTTGCTGCGCTGGTGCCTGGAGCCGCCCCTGGTTGCTTATCCAGGTGTTTGAGATAAGTAGGCATTAACAAAATTACACCAAATCCAAAGAGAATCCATCATTTTTAAAAGTCTGAATAAGTATCACTCCACTTTTTAGTTGCTCAGCTTTCAGTTCCTTGGTACTTTGGATATTGTAATCTTGCTAGTGCTCTAGTCATCCATACAGACTTTCAGGAAGAATGGAGTGGACAAGGAGTACAATTCTCAAAAAAATCTGAATGACTTACAAGCCCAAGGGTAAACTTTTCAAAAGCACCCAAGTCTCATTTAAAAAAATGACTTCAGCACTAAATCCAAATTAATTTTCAAAATTAGGCCTTAGGCTTCCCAAGTCATGTAGGCCCTTTTGAAAAATGTTACTCATGATGTGAATTTCTATGTGTTAACAAAAAGCAGATTTATGTCTTTATTTAAGTACTTAGGCCTTCTTTATTCATCAGCAATACACCTTTTTTCCCTTTGCAAGTCACTGCTAAAACAAAATAAACCCCCTCACATCTCAAGAAGGGTTCACGAGGATGCAACTTCTGTTCAACTTATGGACAAAACCAAACCAGTTTGCTCACCATTATCTAATATACTCAGAAACATGAAACAGTGATTCTTCCGTTAAATGACTTCAACTTGGCTGGTAATATCTTGACACATTTCCCTGGGAAGGATATAACTTAAAATGCTCTTAAGATCTAATTTTGTTGATATTATTTTAAATGCTCAGGAATGATTCTAGACTGAAGATTTATAAGAAAGAATCCCTAACCATCTCTTGGAAGTCAAATTTCCATGTTCTGTACAAACTCAGTGAGAGAAATTGCCTTCTTGACATGATGCTCATTTATCTCCCCTTCCTCTGTATTCTTTGAGGGCTCCTTTTGCATCATTTTCTGGATAGTATAATGCCAATTTAAACATTTTTACCTTTATGTGGCTGCCAAAGACTATAGTGATTTAGTGAATCAGGCATTCATCATTCATGTTTGCTCTGTCTTTTCACTGCATATGATTTTTAAGGAGAAATAAAAGGCAGGAGGGAGCTCTGGGTGCTACTTTCCACAATAAATGCTATTTACCAGCTACCCTTTCCATCGATGGATCTGGTTATAAGAATTTGAGCTCGACTCAATAATATTTCACCTATGTTTTCACATGTATACAGAAAAAAGGGAATTGTTGTAGTACATTTACTCATGTGATTTTGTTTCAGAAATACTGGACACACTATACTGTTGAGTAAGAATTTTCCCATAGGGACAACTCTATCTTTTATTCCTGTATATGATAGACAGAAATAAAACCTTGTTTACGAATAACATATATAGTGTAGTAGCCTAAGCATCAGATTTGACATAATTAGACTAGAGCTGGTCAAAAAGCAGGCTAAAATTTTTGCAAAAATGTAGTCCTTTTTTTGAAAATTTGACCAAAAAAATTTGGCCAGAATTGCAAATTCTGAAAATTTTCAGTGAGCCCTAAATTAGATTCCCCCAAAGACACAGATTCCAATCCTGGTAGGGTTTTCATCATCTATCTAATGCTGATAAACTGAGTACCATATACCTTATGCTGTATGGCTCTTTCAGAAGAAATCTTAAAGACAAAATGTGGTGTGTTGTATATGGATATTAAAGATACATTAACGTTTTTCATAAAGGTCTTGCTCTGATGACTGGCCAAAATTTCTCTTCTCACCATCCTATGTGCTGCTATCCTCCATCCAAAATGAGAAAGTAGATGCAAAACATGAGAAAGTAGATGAGAAACAGAAGACAGTTTGTGGATGTGCATGCAGATATCCCTTAAGATTTTCACCGCAGCAAGGCATATTGCAATGAATCTTGCTTTAAAGAATGTCCACAAAAATGACATTTGTTTATGAGAATTATATTACTTTGTTTATAGCATCACTAGTCAATTCTTCTCTATTTATATCAACCCTACCCATATATGTATACCTATATCTACATACACACAAAAAATATACATACATACATATAAAATGTATATATATACATGAATGTGTAGATATGAATGTACATAATACAGAGATGAAGTGAGAGTATGTGTGTGTTTATACAAACATGCACAGACACAAATATATGTGAAGGGGAGGGATCATCTGCAGGTGTGATCATACTGTGGAAAATGTTTTGCTGGACAAGATAGACTAACCACAAATATATAAGGTTTCTTTGTAAATTACAGTAATCGTGTGAGAGATTATAAATATAAAACAAATAGCATGAGTAGAATTAAAATGCACAATTCACTATTTTAAAATGCTATGAGATCAAATTTAAACTACTAAAAATTGAAACATCAAGTCAAAATTTTGGAGAGGGTACAGAATTTGATGTTAATAAATATGAGAGGCTAACAGAGTACAAGTCAGAGCAAGCATGCTGTGGGCAGGAGCTGTGCAATCTTCCTCACACAGTTCTGCTAATAAACCTCAATTTTCCGGACCAGTTAAGTATTCCAGTCCTGATTCTCTTGTTCAGAGACTACCAATCGTACCAAATTGTGTGGTGGTTTCCAGCAGTGAAAGGATAGTGCCTTAACTCATTGCACCAGCTATCTAGCTGTTTATAGACACACATTTATTAATATTTAGATTTGTGTCTGTGGGCAATCAAGCCATTATTAAACCATGTAACTGTTTTTCCAACAGATAACCTGTAAATAATTCCCAAACTGTACTTAAGACTACTTGAGATAATTTCTCTGTGTTTTTGTCTTTCTCACAGCATTGTGGAGGCACAGTTAGAGTAAAAGGACTAGGAAGGGGAACATTAGGAGATAATTTAGGAAGGTTTTGTTCACCACAACTAGCGGTTTGTGCCCAGTGCAGATAAAAGCTAAAAGGACCGTCTCCTTAAGGTAAATGAGACTGGGATTTTGCTAGTGGACCTTGTGTCTGTAAGGAGAAAGTGGGGGACCTGATGTGTTTGCAGATCAAGGTCCTGCTTGGCACAGTCTACTCGCTTTGTGGCAGGAGAAGGATGAGAGGATTCAGAAGGCAGCTGAGCCCTAGCAGTTGTTGTGTTTAATGTGCAGTGCTGTGTGCATTGGATGGCCTGTGATATACAGGAGGTCAGACTGGAAAAAATCTGGTGGTCTCTTCTGGCCTTAAACGCTATGATTTTATGAAGAGGGTCTATGGCTGAGCCATTACAAACATTGAATCTATCTCCCCTTGTAAGTATTCTCACACTTCTTATCAAACTGTCTGTACTGAGCTATCTTGATTATCACTTCAAAAGTTTTTTTCTCTTACTTAATTGGCCTCCCAGAGTTGGTAAGACAACTCCCACCTGTTCATGCTCTCTGTATGTGTGTATATATATCTCCTCAATATATGTTTCACTCTATATGCATCCGAAGAAGTGGGCTGTAGCCCACGAAAGCTTATGCTCTAATAAATTTGTTAGTCTCTAAGGTGCAACAAGTACTCCTGTTCTTTTAGCCTGAGTTAATGGTTCTATGGTGGGACTCGTTTAACTCTGCAATGGACCCAGCTAAGTGCCTGGTATGTGAGAGGAGATGGGCATATAGCACTCCTCACTATTGGTAAGTTATAAAGTTTATAAAGACACAGGACTCAACCCCTGTGTCTATCTTTCATTCACCTGAGTGTTCTGATCCATGCAGTGTTTCTTACTGGCCCCTGAAACTGACCCTGAAAGCTAGATAACAGGTATGTGTGTGAGTGCATATAGGTTATGTTACCGCTTAGGGAAAACTTGAAGGCAGGGGCTGAAGTGGGGAGGATGGTAGAGAGAGGAAGTGGATCAGGCCTGGATTAACCAGTGTGTACTTGGTGCATTTTCATGTGGCACTCATCTCCATGATCCCCCTCCCCAAACCACAGAGGGGGAATGCTGTCTATCTGCCCCACTCCCAAAAAAGCAACAAGAAACAACCAAGACCAGGAAGTGGGTGGGGAGATCCTGCCTGCATGCTGTGGTGAGAGCCCATGGACTGGAGCAGGGAGCCGGGCCACCCCTGCAGGATTGGAGCTGTGCCAGGGTGAGTGTACTGTGGGCTTACACTCCAACTTTCCCTCCGCCCAGGGCCTTCCACCCCTCGGGGCAAGGAAGACGGGAGGGCCCCCAATTGCCAATGTGCAGAGAACCCTAAAATTCTTTAATCTGGCACCGATCAGCATGTTTTGGAACCCCAAATGTCACTGAGAAATACTTTAGCAGAAGGCTGGGTAGCCATTCATCTTTATTTAAATGTGCACAAGGCTTTAAAGAAGGAACTAACAAAAGCAAAGAAAGAAAAGATTAAAGAAAGGGTTACAAGTAATCAAAGTAATAAAGTGACCGAGTGGGAGAGAAGAGGAGAAATTTGGAATGAAAGCAAGGAAGAGGATATATAATTTGATGGGATCTGTCTGATGGTACTAACATAGGGTTGCCAACCCTCCTGGATTGTCCGGGAGTCTCCAGGAATTAAAGATTAATCTTTAATTAAAGTTTATGTCATGTAATGACACCTCCAGGAATACATCCCACCTAAATTGGCAACCCTACGCTAACACCATATGCCAAATGGGTGCTGCTTCTTGCTTTGGACCCACACTATTGCATTATGTGAGTCTGATATCACCTGCTTCTCACTGTCCATCTAGCAATCCATTGCATCAAATAAGCTGCATCATGGCTTAATATACGTATCCTGCAAGGATTGGGGAGAGAGGATCAGGCCTCTGGAGACTCTGACTAACAAGTTAAAATTAAACTTTTTTTTTCCAATTGGGCTGCAATGACCTATTTATACAATTTCTTTCTTGATAGCTAGCTATTTTTTTGAACATTATAACTTGTACCTGGCTTTCTCGTCTCTCGCTAGAACTGTCTCCCTGATGTCCCAATCACTCTCTGATCTATTTTTCTTTTCTTATCTGTTGGATGGATGCTAATATGACACATCCCACTTCTAAAACAAACCATTTATTTTGAAAGTTGGCTGTCAGAGTATTTGAAGCATCAAAAATGAAAATGAATGTTTATTTGGCTACTGTTTGCGTCGTGTCTTGGTATTAAATTATTTCTTGAGAAGTGGATTTTTAAACTGGGAGGATGTGTGTATTGTTTCCTTAAATATGCAGCAGGAAGCCATGCAGGAGGGATAACTGGACAAGGTTCTGTGTAGAATGTCCACAGTGAAGCAGAGAGAGCAGTTTAAGGGATTCTACTGTTTTCTTTATTTTAATAAAATCCATGTTGTGTCTAAAGAAAAACACTTTCTGTGATTCTTTGCCACTGTCATATGACCATTCATTCATTTTCTATAAGAACTATCTATCCTAGATGTAATATTTATTTAAATTAATGCATAAAATGCAAATTTCAGTGAAAAGGTCCTTTAAAAATTCGATATCTTGGATAGCATCAGCAAAGGTATTTTTAAACCCATTTTTCTTTTTGGTACGTACTCAGTTTGCATACACATGCACACAAAACTCCCTTTGCTACCAATGACTATTATGTTTTCCTACCAAAGAAAAGACAAACGCTTACTCTTTCAGGGTCAGTGCCGCCCAGAGGAGTCAGGGGGCCTGGGGTCTTCGGCGGCGGGTCCCGGGGCGAAAGGACCCCCCGCCGCGGGTCTTCAGGGTACTTCGGCGGCAGGTCCCGGAGCGGAAGGACCCCCCGCCGCCGAATTGCCGCCGAAGACCTGGAGCGGAAGAAGCTGGGTCCTGCGAGAGTTTTCCGGGGCCCCCAGAGCGAGTGAAGGACCTCGCTCCAAGGGCCCTGAAAAACTCTCGTGGGGGCCCCTGCGGGGCCCGGGGCCTGGGGCAAATTGCCCCACTTGCCCACCCCTCTGGGCGGCCCTGTTCAGGGTCTGATCCAATGCCCACTGAAGTACAGAGCAACCAGGATGACTTCAGCTTTTTCTGCTTGAATGTTCTGTACAACTTTTGACAGAAGTGGAAAAGTGGAAAAGCGTAGAGGAATTCTCTGGGCCATTTCTGGATCTATGGCCAGAGCTCACAAATCCTTCCTATTGAAGAATTCCTGTCGTGGTGTTTCATTTAGAAGTCAATAGGTCCATAACTAGGGTCGCCAGGTGCTGAGTTATCACTACAAATGCTACATAATGAAAATTCAGTTCTCCCTGCCTACCATGATGTGACTCAGCCAACTCATGCTCCAGTTTTCCTCTCCTTTAACATGAAGAGCTTTCAGGGATGAAAGGTTTTTCTCTTCCAAGTTCATCAGTTGGGCTGCTTTTCTGTGGAGCCAAGATTTCATTCTCCCTTGACTGTAATGTATACCATTGCTGTTGTGTTCTCTGTCACTACCAGGGTTTGCCTGTTTTGTGTCTCATCCTTTTTGTTTTCAAGTGCCAGTGAAATGTTCACAAACACTAGTCAATTTATGCTCTATGCCTCCTTGAATAATCACTGACTCTGAGTCACTCTATCACATAAGCATTTCCCCTTGCAATATGCATGTGTCCATGGCTTATACTTTCCTCTTCATCTTTTTCGGGGGGAAGACTTTCTTGAACATTATAGGGGCAGCCACCTCTGAAAGGCTGAGCTGATGTGCCACACTTCAAGTGGTTTTGCATGTTATGGGGCGGACACAAAGAGACCTGAATTCCCAGCAGTCTCACTGTGACCTTTGAACTGACCTCTGAATATGACCTTGGTGATCTCAGAACCATCTGAATGGTTGATATGGGTTTGGCATGTCTTTCAATAAATATGAAAATGTTCTCCTTTACCATACTTATCACCCCTCGAAGATGCCAAATAGATTGTTCTTTGAGATATGTCTGTGTTCCCAGTACTGATAGGAACAGGGGCGGCTCCAGGCACCAGCGCAGCAAACGCATGCCTGGGGCCGCAAGCTGTGGGGGCGGCGTGCTGGTCACCGTGAGGGCGGCAGTCAGGCAGCCTTCGGTGGCCTGTCTGTGGGAGGTCCGCCAGTCCCGCGGCTTCGGTGGCAATTTGGCAGCGGGTATGCCGAACGCACGCGACTGGCAGATCAAAACGCCGTCGAATCCTCGTGACCAGCGGACCGCCCGCAGGCATGCCGCTGAAGGCTGCCTGATTGCCGTGCTTGGGGCGGCAAAAAACATAGAGCCGCCCCTGGATAGGAAAGTCAAGCAGGTAGCCGGTCTCGTAAGATGTGTATTAAGGAAATGTAAAGGGCACTTCTGGATAGGAATATATAAATAGTGACTACTTTCATGTCAATAGAGGTCTCCATATGCACCTTTACCATCCTTTGTAAATCTATTTAGAGACTTGACCCGAGGCCCAGTACTGCTCTGACTCCTCCATACCTTTTGGGCCTTCCCAAAATTATTGAGTAGGTTCCAAGTAAATTCTCTTCCAACGGTATTCCCTCTGTAGCTCCTAATTTGCAGTATGTGTGATTTAGCTTCCCATATCCTTCTTTTTAGCCTGCTTTGAGAGCGAGAAGAATCTGCTCTGGGAAATATTGCATTCACCTCAGTGTCTGATCTGATCTATATGTAACACCCACTTCTTTGAGGTTTTGGAGCAAAGAGTTGCACCCTCCTCTTTAAAGCAGACCTCTTCTGCAGAGTGAATTGGTATCCAAACATGCTAAGTTGTGGTGGTGGTGAGATGCTTATTTGGATAGTGCCCTTCTGAATTTTTCTTCCCTTTTCTGAATTTTTTTTCTTTTCCTGTGAGGAAGTTAGAATCTTTTCCTTGAAATATGGGATATCTGTGAATCTGAAATGTCTCTCTGTTTCTATTGGCTTATCTGAAATTGTTCCTTTGTTTTGAGGATGGTAATTTTTTTTTTCCAAACTAAATTTTAATGATGCGGAAGTCCAAAGTAGACTGGCCAGATACACAGCTGCTGTATATTGGCATAGCCCCATTGACTTCAAGCTAAGGATCTTGCCCATATATATTAACATTTCTACCATTTCCTGCTCTGTATTCTTTCAAAATTGAGGCAGGATAACAGTAAAAAAACCCAGCAAACATATAATTCCATAAACAAACAAATATTCCTTTAACATACAAATTCACTAGGGAGATAATGAATCAAACAGCTCCTTTCATTGCATAGCTGTGGGGAGGAGAAGCCAATGGAGCAATTCTTTCCTTTCTGTTGACTTTTCTTAACAGGATGTGCCTCTTTTCTGCCCGAAAACACACTCAGAGAAAGATACTGACCCCTTTCTTTCCCCCCACACCTGTAGTGTCCAAGAGTTGTAAATCCGCAGTCCAGTCAAATTTAGAGGGGAAAAAAAAGAGTGTGACCAATGGCAGCTCCAGTCTGCCAATCTGAAGGTCTTTTGAAATAGAGTATTCTGGCATTGGGCTCCCCAAGGAATGGCCCTAAGTCCTAATGATAGCACAATGTTTACCAGTGCAAATCAGCCAGCGGTAATGGTAGTCTAGACAAGGCTGCCAGTGTTTTAATCCCCATTGTTTAGATGGCTGTGAGCAGTGTTAGATGACATGGTGGTTAAAACATTGGTGGCTAGCAGACATGAATGTTCCCATCTTTGCTACCAGCTGTGCAGCTCTAGTGGTGGTAGCCACGGTGGGAAATTTTAAGAAAAAAGTCTAGTGTGGACACACTGGCAGATATGGAGAGTGGTGTGAACTGCAAGGCCTCAGAGGCAGCTCTGACAGGCATTGTACCTCACACAGGCAGTGTGGCTCCAGAACTCCCTGCAGGGTAACAAATATACGTCCACTGTTAAACCCCATAAGGAAATGGAGCATGCACTCACTCCTCTCCACAGCCAACCAGTTCTGCTGGCTGGTGCAGAATAGAAGCTGGGCCATGGCACAGCTTCTTCCAAACTTCCTTGAGATAGCTAGTGATACGAAAAGTGCTAGCACTGCATAGTCCTTGCACTGATGTAAGCACGAGGACTGTCATTTTCACCAGGCCCTTGCACATCTGCTCACTGGCTGGTTGTATCATACTCTAAAGGTAAGAGAATGGAAAAATCCTTTGTATCGTTTGTCAGACATGAACGAGATGAACAAAAAAATATTGTTTACCAAGAAAAAGATATGCATTAGTCATTCAAGTTTTGTCTACTCACAGATGTTAAGTTACATTATTTTAATTTAATTTTAAACCAGTTTAAACTGCTGTGTGGACACTCTTATTTCGATTTAAGAGTGGCTTATTACACTTTAGCTTAATCAACGTAAATCAAACCAAAATAAACCTGATTTAAACCAAAATAAGAATGTCTACTAGGACTTTTGCACCAGTTTAACTAAACTGGTTTGAAATTACACCTCATATTAAACTGGTGCAACTTCTTTGCATAGACAGGATCTACAATTTAGAGGCATCCATAGGGCATATATCTAGAATAGGAATAAAATGCTGCAATTACCTTGTAGCATATCTTGCTGCAGATATTGCATTCTTCAAAAGAAGGGCATTGTATGGTTTTACAGAAATAGAACAATTATAACATTGTGTCTTATAATTTATAATCCAGTTTTGGACTAAATACATTAATTTGATGCCTCTACTATCCTCAAACTTTTAAGAAGACAAGAGAGCCATCAAAAATGTCACTTGTAAACTTAGTTTATAGGCAAGTGCTTGCCACACCAAGGAAAAGCAGAGTTACAAAAGAACATGAAAATAACAAAAATACATACATAAAAAGTGGCTGCACTGAGAGAGATTTCTTTTTGAATGGGAGATACTTTAGTATTTAGAAAATCAATCTACAAAAAGAGTCACAATCCTACCCTGGAATCCTGTCCCCAGTTTTTATTGCTCATAGAATATTACATTGTACCATATACGGCACAGGGTGACAAAAATTCCCCAGCTTATTTAATTGTGACTCTTCAATGAATTTGAAAGGGAATGCTTTATTTCCATTTCTTTAATTTATTACTTTTTCAGCTGATGAAGTATTTTATTTTATTAACCCTTGTATCTAAGAGAAAAAAAAAAAAAAAAAAAAAAAAAAAAGGGCCCTTGGCTGTATTGTGAAGGCCTGGAACTGAATAATGCACTTTAATAATGAGGGATAGAGCTATGGCTTTCGCTGATGGCTGTGACCGGCTCTGTGACCTGATTATGTCGTAGAGTGTCAGCAGCTGAGACACTACAAAAGCGAGCGCATCCCATCAAATCTATCTCCATTGTAATCACTCTCACTGCTGAGAGCCTTGTTAGGAGCAGAGAATCCATCAGGCCTCATTAGCACCATTTACTATCAAGAAGCTCAAAGAGCAAATGTGTGCCCTCTCATCAGAATAATGAGAACCAAAGTACATCTATTATCGAATTGGATCAACAATGCCACTCTCTCTGATTAGTTTTGCAAACTAATTGCAGATTAAATAGCAATAATTAATTTTTAAAGTGTACAGATAGTTATGTATGTTAATCTCTGTGAACTGCACCCAAGGTTCTCTATATGTGGAAGGTTTTCATATCCAGGGAGTTAGGCAAATGTTCAATGTAGATTGAGTTCTTTAGATGGTATTCTTAGATGATACTGATATCATTCTTTAAATCCACTGTATAATTAACATGTTCATTATTCATGTATATTAACACTGACATTATTTTCACATTAATGTCAAAAAAGGAAAATTAGGTGGTTTTGTTCTCTCCTCATCACAACACAGTTTTATAAAGTTATTAGATTTCACTTTTTTAACATGCTATGTTCTTCCACTCTCTGGTGTCATTTCTATTTTACAATCCCTCAGGTTCACAAAATGAGTATATTTCTTCTTAAAAAGCTCTTGCCCTTATTATAAAATGACTGAACTTCCTAAGTTGCATTTCACCCTCACTTCAAACCCATGTAAACCCTGCTGAAGTCAACAGGATTGCATGAGTGTAATTGAGGGTAGAATATGGCTGTATATTTTAGTCAAGTAGAAAACTGGGCGGGGGTAGCCTTTGTAGTAACCATCACCATAAAGCATGCTTTCGAATCTGTAGTGATTTAAAAACTAGGGATTCAATGGGCATTACCTCCTTCCAAAATATTAATACCAACAGCTAAAACATAAAATGTCTATGCTTTCTTCTACATTCAATAGAGTAATAAAAATATTCTATTTTTCTGCATCTGAAATAATTCCAAGTGCAAAAGTGGTGCCAGAAGCCCAGCGCTGTTGTACAAATGGACTTCTTAACTTTGAAGACAGAGTAACCTAATTTGCCTGTGAATATAGACAATTAACATAGATTTTTCCACTTACACTATAACAAACTAATCAGGTGATGTAAATTTGTTATCTAAATGATAAGATCTCTTCTGATATCTTGGCTGTGAAAAACTCAGGCTTCTCAAATGAGTAGTAGTGACATAAGAAAAGAAATCATACCATCATTTTTAAAGTCCAAAATTAAACCAGTACAAATTTGCTACATAAAATGTTGTCACACTTGTATAATCTGGACACTCTGAACATAAAAATGGTTGGAGTTGAAGGTCAAGTCATATGTCACCCAAAAGGTAATTTCCCCTAGATTTGCAATAGGATCTCAGTTTTGACCTACATTATGTCACTGTGTTACAAGGGATTAAGGATCACCATATATTTAGCCAACAGACAGACAATTATACAAGACCTAAATCTTTAATACAAAAAAAAAAAAAAAAAAAAAAAGAAGGGGTCTACAATTACTATGTTTGCAAATACAAATGGTAAATCACCTGAGCCTAACTTTCCAGAGATGACTAGTGATTTGTGGTTCCAAACTTGAGATTCTTTGAAGAAGCCTGATTTTCAGAGGGCAAGTGCTCAGGACTTTCTGAAAGTCAGACCCCCTTAAAGGGTCTCAGGTTGAGCACTCAAAAAAGCAGAGGTACCCAAACCCACTACTCACTTATGGATTAAGTTTTAAAAGTCAGACCCACCATTTTTGCTGCTTTGCTAGAATTGTATTAATTGGCAAGGGCAGACTCAACAGGACTCCTCTGTCTAAAATGCAATATGCCTGTTACATGGACGGATAGCTTCAGAAGCATGCTATGAGCCATAGACTATTATAGAGATGGCTGCTATAGAAAACACTTATTATTTTTATTATTATCATGATTATTATTTATTTACATTGTGATAGTGCCTGGGAACCCCAGCCAGGAGCCAAATCCCTATTGTGCTAAGCACTCTACAGACACATAACAAAAAGACAGTCCCTGCCCCAAAAGGCTGAATAGACAGAAATACACTGTACTTTTATTTAACAATAGAGAAAAAGACTCTTTTTCTGAGCCCCCCTCTTTCTCTGAAACCTGTGGAATTATTAGATTTTACTTTACCTGTAGAGTAACTAGCAGTACCCTGGCCCAATTGACTATAGTTTCATTCATTGGTATATTCATTATACTAATTCATTAAGCACCCGACTTACGTATATATTTCACTTACATGTTTTCTGGAGAGAATAAGTAAGAAAAAACTACTGAAAAACTGACATGGATGTATATCTTCAACTCTTACAATTTACATCTTAGGAGCCAAGTGTCTCTTGTGAGAGAAGGATATGCACTATTTCTGGAGCACAGATATAAAGAAGCAGGCCTTCTAGATGGAGGTGATCTGACTATGAATTATAGGTATTATAACCAACTTTTCTTCCATACCAATACCCCATGTCTCCAGAAATCTTAATAGGCTTTTGAGAGCCTCCATTTAAAGCTGGCTGCATAAAATGATCCTTTGATGAAAAGGGATTGAAACAAGGGTTAAAGTAGACATTGAAAGGTTATTGTAGAGGGCACATTGTTCATACAATCCTCCTTTAATATGTGTGGTGTGCACCTGCGATAAGATGATTCATTAGATAAGGCCTCACTTTGACAAGCTCCATCGTTCAACCCTCGGGGTAGTGATGGAACAATTCTGCACCCACCCAGTAAATATAACAAGGTCAGCATTTTTTCTGGGACTTAGATGGGGAGATTGAAGCTCAGGATGCATCTTTGTTTATGTTTTATGTAAAAAAAAATCCCTATAAAGTTTGAGGATACCGTTTTTGTTTTGTTTTACTGATCAGAAAAAAATGTAACCTTTGTCTCTAGTAAAAAAACTCAGTGACATAAAATTATGAGGAAGAAAAGAAGAACTTACAATTTGTGCTTTTTTGAATTGTAAGTCAAGAACTGTAGAATGAAACTTTATAATCACTGATATCCAGGGCTGTACCAGTCCATCAAACATCTACTGAAGTGTCTGGAATCAGCTTGAATTTTTCATTGTAGTAGTATCTCTTCTAATAACAGGTTTGTTTTTTGGTATAGAGTACCAAGTTAGCAATAGTAATCTTAAACTATATTATTACACTTATTATAATGATTCTATTATAATACTATTTGCTGTGAAACAAATAGTCACATTACTTTTGTTACTGACAGATGAGAGGATAAAGCCAGTCAATGATCATGATTCAGGAAGGTACTTAAGAACATGAAGTCAATGAGATCACTCATGTGCTTAAAGTTAGGTGCATACCTTTCTGAACTGGGGCCATATTGCAGGACCAGAATGATATCAGCTTCAGTTAAGACAAAAAAGCAACTCTGTAAATAAGCATGATATGATGAAACTTCCCTTTTAGACATCTCAAAAATGTACAAATTATTGTGTTTAAAACACAGTATTAAAAGGCTTTTAAAAGACAACAGAGCCTCTTGAATTTGCACTAATGACTGGCAGATCCATTACAGGTTGCTAAATTTTGTGCTTTAATAAACAGTGAGCAAATAATCATATTAAATCAAAGACACTGTATTACAAAATATGCTTTGTTAATTTATTTTGACTAGTGTGGTATATTTTATGAACACTTTATTGCATACTAATAAATGGTATAGTTTATAAAAATAATGCAGTCTTGGTACTATAAGACTTCAGTGTAGATTTCTGTTATTAAATCTGTGCTTAGAAATGGGGAGTGACTGCTGTTTTTTTGGTGAGAATTATCAGGTTCTTGAATTAGCAAAGTGAGCCGCAGCAACAATCTGCACACTTAAAATACCACATTGTTACATTCTTGTAATCTCTTCCCAAGATTGTATTAGAAAAGCAAAAGCGAAACCATTTTCAGTTTAAAAAACAAATTCCCCATTCTAACACCACCCCGCCCCCAGTCCTAAACATTTCTATTTCTTACCTTTCCTGGTAAACATTATTTATTTATCCTCAATATGTGCACTTACAAATTGCTGTCATGCAAAAGAAATTCATTTTTATCCAAAGATCAATCTGCCATAAGAATTCACCGTTTTCTCCATCTTCCACTCACCTGTCCTTGTGCATTAGTGACTAGTTGACCTGTGACCCCCTGAAGACTGGAGAGTGCATTGCCAAAGGCCTGTGAGCTTGCTATTGAGCCCATGGCTGCGGCTGCTGCAGCCGCTGCTGCTTGACTTGCCAGTGGATTATTAACCAGCTGAAAAAAAGAAAAGAAAAGAAGAAAAGATCACGGTAAAACCACTGATGAGCGAGGAAGCACACAAAACACAGCGCTAAATGAATATATAAATGCTACAGTACTAACATAGGGGAATACTCCAGTTTATCCCTAGAGCTTAAGCACTTCTTCAGAGAGGTTTTTATTTCTGATGCACTGGTCCCTTTGACAATGAATGTATCTAAGAATCCCAGAGGAAATTCCATTGTCCTGAAGAACACAGTTGTCTTATTGTTCAGAGTTATGCTTGTATTTCCTTCTTAGGTGCATAATCTAGGTACCCGAATCTTGCATCTATGTGAAGTCAATGAAAGTTCAGTCTTTGACTTTAAAGGGAATGGGCTCAGACCTTAAGTTTGGCCATTAAGATTAGAAAGAAATCTTCTTGCTTAGTGTTACTTCAGCTCAACTATTGAACCCAAATATGAGAAAAACCCGCTGCTTCTACCGGTTTATACATTCAAGGAATATGTGTCAACACAAACACAAATGACAGTCTGGAACTTGACCCTATGATTAAGTTAAATGGATGTCAACTGAAAATGAATAACCATCTCCACAGCTTTCTATTTGCAAAACCATGGAAAATGTACTGATATAGTTATTTGTTTTTGCCTGTGAATAATTAATTCCAGGGTTCACGTACAATTCTCCAGCTGTCGGCATGTTTCACTTCTTCTGCCATAATGACATGCTCAATATACAACATAGCATGCATAAAACATTTTCACTGATGGACCAATTTTCAAACGGTCATCTCAATAGGATGTCCAAATCCCACATAAGGACACTCTAAGCAACACTTGGGTTTGTAAAAGAACAATTACATGTTTAAATACAGAGGAAAGTGTCTCACTGGGGATTCAGATGTCTTATGGGAGACTGGTACTAGTCGTATAAACCAAGCCACAAGTGCTAGGGAACGTTCTGGCGATGAAGAATTGTTGGAGAAACAGACTGGTACAAGAGATTAGACGGTATCTGTCAGAGACATGCTTTCTGGAATGGAACATCTCTGAACCAGATGAACAGCTGGTTCAGGTGTTAGCCTAGAACTTGGGAGACCCACGTTCAATTTCTTGCTCTGCCACAGCCTTGGGCAAGTCACTCAGCTTCTCAGTGCTTTAATCCCCATCTGGAAAATGGGGACAATAGCACTTCCCTATCTCACAGGGGTATTGTTAAGATAGACATAAAAGAGCGTGGTACACTATGATGATGGGTGATCTACAAGAAGGGAAGGGGGATTCACTCTGCACCAAGAGGGAAGATACCCTGATGGTGTTAAATTCCTTCAGGCAAAGAGGGAGGAAGCATAAGGGATTGGGTAGGCTGTACTGTACTGTGGGAAGGAGGTGAAGAAAATGATCTTGGAAAAGGTAGCAAAAAGAGGTCAGGGCATGGACCCGTAGGTGCTGGAACTAGGGATGCTGGGGGTGCAGCAACAGCCCGTGGCTTGATGTAGTTTCCATTATATACAGAGTTTACAGTTTGGTTCAATGGCTTTCAGCATCCCCACTACACAAATTGTTCCAGCACCCCTGCATGGACCTGAGCCTTATTTGTTTGTTTAGATCCCAAGACTGGAATCCCCTTCTCCTCCCCAATTCTGAAGAGACACCCAGTTACACAGCCCCCAAACTGTTCTAGTGGGTTGAACAGAAAATGCCATAGATGAGAAAATGTATGATGATAAATCCTGTTTAGCCTTCATTCTGTTTTTATGTATATTTGAATAAGGTTTATTCAAAACAAAACAAAACAAAACAAAACAAAACAAAACAAAACCCCTTTGTAACAACAAGTACACGATCTATTCTGGTCCTAGATATGTGCCCCAAAAATATGTTCAGGAAGTAAAAGGGATATAGAATTGGGTTTTTTACCATCCTATCTGGAGTAAAAAAAAAAAAATCTCTCAAACAGCTGGAATACTGCTGCTAGGAACACTGAGCTAAATTCCGCTGATGTATCACATGAGGCCTTAATCCACTATGCGGTGGGTTAAAAGTATGTATAATGAAGTTTCTTATCAGCATTGAGGATATATCGTTTCATTTTTTAAAATCATTTCCACAGATATGTGGGAGCAGAATATAGACAACTTGCCTACTTTAGTAAATTATATTTATTCACTTTTACATTTTCTCATCCTCATCTGAGAATGCAGAGATAGAAAAGTAGGTTATTTATTATGATTCATATTATTGTAGAGCCTAGGAACCCCACCCCTGGACAAGGATCCCATTGTACTAAGCACTGTACAAACCTAGAAAGAAAAACAATCCCTGCCCCCAAAGAGTTTACAATCTAAGTATAAGACAAAAGACAACACATGGATACAGACAGCCCGATGTGGGAGTACAAGGCAACAATAAGACAATATTGCTCAGGATGACAGGCAGTGGTCCTCAGCACACTAGAGGAGAGTTTTAAGGAGACATTTGAAGGTGGATAATGAGTTGGTGCTGTGCATGTTTACAGAAGCACATCCCATGTGAGAGGGGTAGCAAAGGAGAAAACACAAAGTTGCTTGTTTGAAAATTTAACAAGTGGGCGATGGGGGCTGGCATCATGGAGCTATTGGACGCAAGAGTCAAACTTCTGATACTGAATGAGAGACAATACGTCAACTCTCGCCTCCAATCAGTCCATGCAGGGACCATGACATCTGTGGCAGAATATAGAAGACTGATACCGTATTTGGAGCAGCTATACTTTGTAATGTTCTGAGACACATAATACAATAGAATAATGTGCCTGTTTCATTTAGCTTTACCCCTAAGGATCAATCCAAATCTTTGTGCCTGCCCTGTAGATAATGGTGTGATAATGGTGGAGAAGTTGGATAAGTAAGTGGGGAGACCATGATAAATGCTGATTCATCAAAACCAAGTTTTCATGGGAAGATTCCAGTGGAATCTTCACTGGGAAGGGGAATAGATAAAGGTGTGTTTGTCTTTCCCAAAAGGTTGGCCTACTTGCCTGGGATGTGGGAGGTTCAAGTCCATGCTTCAAATCAGGCAGATCAGGGATTTGAACTTGGGTCTCCCACATTCTCAAGGGAGTACCCTAATCACCAGGCTATTTGGGGGGGCTTGGTCTTGTTTTTTGTGAAACATTTCAAAAGGTCTCTTGTTTTGTCTTGATGGGAATGGCAACAAATTCCAAAACCTCACTTTGTTTCCACAGGATGGAAAATCTGCTTTTGGACCAGGTTTATAAGGTTCTACCAAATGTGAATAAGAATATCCCAACCTGCCCCTAAATCAGATTTTAAAATAATAGATTTTCCTTTGAATATTTTCAGGAGCTGTTGCAAGCTGTTGATGGGAGATTCAAACTTTCACAAACGGATTCCTTCTAAACTTTGATGCAAATTGGGGATGGAGGACTCAAGTTTATCCTAATTATTTGGACAACAGGATAACATCTGACATATTATACCTTGCTCTAATTTTAAAATAACACCCATTAGCCTCTTCCAACTCCGGCTTGAGAGATTTCTGCTATTTCTGAATGCAGACGTTAGCACTTGGGAGCACTTATTGATAGAAATATATTATGAAAGATCCCATTAAAGGACTCTTCAGTATTAGTTTCAGTTTTTAAATAGTGATTTAATTTAGAATGCTGAGGCTCTTCAGAGCTGTCACTTCCAGTGCCTGAGTTTCTGCTTCTACTCAAAGCAGCAGCTGTAGCAGCAGGTCATGGAGAGCTTACTTTAAAATGACAGGCCTAACTTCTGAAGAGTGCCCCAGTGCCTGTTAATGAAATTATCTTGAAGTTCTTATGAGGAGGAGCCCTGTAGTATCTGAGTTGCTTCCATACATTTTCCCAATGTCCCAACCTCTCAGAAAGAAAAGTCTATGGATCTGATTCTGAGCTCTCTCTTACACTAGGGTAAATCAGGAGTTACTCCACTGAAGTCAATGGAACTACATTATTAAAAGAATGCTGTAAAATTAAGAGAGTAAACTGTAATTTCAAAATCAAAAACTGGTACTCTTCTGCAGTACATTTTGTAGTGTTTGGAAATACTCATTAAAAAGTGCATTTAAAAAAATATGTGTTGGTGTTGTTAGCACCAGCTTCTTACTCAACAGCAACACGTGCCTACTCCTTGTGGTGGCAACATGTGCATATTCCCTGTGATGGAGTATTTTTTCCAGTAATGTGGTGTCTGAATGAATTTATCAAGAAAAACTGAG
>NW_020664533.1:743458-752776 GCF_002925995.2 Terrapene triunguis | reverse complement strand
GGGGGTTTGAGTGCCGAAAAGCCGGACATGTCCGGGAAAAAGAGGACGTATGGTAACCCTAGATAGCATGTACACTCATTTGATTTTTCTTTTCACTCCAAAGTGTTCATCATAGTGTACGCTCATTCCACTGCACTGGTAAACAAAGGTGAAATTCTACTAAGTAAAGTAATGCCTCTTTAACAAATATTAAGATGAATGCAAATAGTTTGATTAATGAAACGAAAAACCAAGACATTTCAGGACACTGAGGCATAGTATCAAAAACTAGGCCTGTCAACTTTATCGTATGATCACTTTATGTAATATCAATAGATGAGGAGAATAAGGACTTGTGGGTTTTTCAACGTATTTGTAGAAAAGGGTGAAGGGTGAGGAGACTTCACCTGAATGCAGCATTGAAGGAGTGGGTACATTATAAAGTAACAGCTTGAATGGTTATGCTACAAAAGCCTGCTTGTTTGCTAGGTGGGCTTTTTAAACGCTCACATTTCTGGTCACTACCTAAAACTGAAATTACCGTAGAAACTTCATAGGCCTGATAGCCAATGATGTAACCTTGATCTGGTACATTCACATGCAATTTTGCCAGTAAAGTGCATCTGGCAATAAAATATCCAACCACTGAAAGGTATTTATTTAAAATAATGAACAATCCTTGCTTTATTAGAGAGATGGTACCCAACCAAATCGTGGATCTGAACATCCCCAGAGCTTGGGATGAGTTCAGAAATGACTCTCAGTAAGAACTTTGTGGCAGACTCCTATCTGTACTGTCAAGAAGTTTGAATGTGGAACTGAAATTTCTGGCTCAAGGCCATCACTAGTTTATTACAGTGACGCCTGCTCTTGTAGCACTGCCATAGCTGAAGGCCATTTGCATTTTATGCCAGGGCTCAGAAATTTTTTGTGACCTTGAGAGCACACTGAAAGACTCACCTATTTTCCCATGTTTTTTTTTTCCTAGGGGAAGGATGTAAGAAAGGGTTTGATTAGGGTTGACTGGGTTATGGAACAGATGAATGGGAAGAGTTTGTTTTAGGGTTGGCGTGGCCTTTTTATGGAAGTTCTGCTGCTGTCTTCATTATTGTTATTACCCACATCATCATTGCTTTACTAATCAGTATATCTTTAATAATAACTCACACATTTATAGTAACGATATCATTATTCATATATCCTCAAATACCTTAAACAGGTAGGACAAGATTTTTCAAACCTCTGAAGCCAGGGTAGAGGGGTGGCTTCAGAGCCTGAGCTCCAGTCCAATCCACAACTTCAAAGCACTGTCTAGTCCGCTATTTTTAGAGCACTAGCGTGAGCCTTGCTAGCCCGGGTGTGTCAACCCAGGCTGGGAGGCTTGCTCATGCTTGCTCCAAAATGCTGTGTAGACATACCTTTGATGTTAGGCTCCTAAATAAAAGTAACCTTTATTTAGATTCGCAGAGGTACTGAGCAGCTGCCACTTCCTTTGAAGTTGTGTGACTTCCATTGACTCTGCTCCCAAATATCTGACTAGAGCATAGATTTATATTTTTAAATTTTTTTAATATACGTGGCACTAATACTTTGCAACCTGGCTCCCTGTAAAATCTAAAAATCTCTGATAGAATCTCATAAAGACACTATAGGTTGTCTCAGCTTAGTCCTTGTGAGGCACCTCAGTGTCACAGGGATGAGCTCCAGATAAATTTTTGTAGAAATAATAATAATTAATAATTAATAATAGCAACACTCAGCATTTGTAGAGTTTTACAATCATACATTTCAAACCTGGGTGCCAAAGCTTACGTCACCTTTTGGCTCCTAAACAAAAGTAGCCTCATTTTCAGAGGTGTTGTGTGTATATAGATACACTGACCTCAAGAGAAAATTATTGCTCAGCACAATATGTAAATCTAATTAATTAAATAAAATAAATTAAATGTACAAAAAGATACTCTAGTCTGACATTTGGGACCCCTGTACATTTTAAATCCTAGCAAAGTCAGTGGAAGCTATTTTTGTTCTTTTTAAAAAATCCTTTCTTGGATTTTGTATAATGGGATAATTACAACATTTTATGTTTCTAAATGAACAATGGTGTAGACTGTCTAATAAAAAGGTTGTCATACAATTTAAATTTGCACTACTCTTTGAAGATAAACTCTTGCTAGGTAAATATTGGAAGCAAACCTTTTTTCCACCCAAATCTGAAAACAATCTGTCAACACTTGTTATTTTTAAAAATGTCTGAATAAAGATTTACATGATAGGCCTATAACTATACTATATATCTATACTGCTAAAGTCCATCAAGGGAAACATATACATTTTAAAATTGTTTGAATTTGTATTTTCAAGTTACTGTAGACAGCAACAATTCTGTACAGGCAAAACAGACATTTAAACATATGCACATATCTATAAAATATTTTTATGTAAATACACATTCAGATATATGCAATAGCATAAATGGTAGAGATTGGGTATTGAAATATCTGAAGGCACAGACTTGCTAGGGACCTTTAAAATATCTGGTTTTCACAGATACTTAATCTGCTCATTATATACAATTATTGTGGCTGGGATATTTGCTTTCCAAATCTACGCTGAATTGCCTATCAGGAATAAGTACTGATAGTGGTATTGCTGATGTGACATGACTTGATTCAATGCAAAGCGACACGACCTGAGGTGCTGGAGAGAACACAGCTCTCATGTGCATCCTGGTATCACTTATGCAGCATGGACATTGGAGTATGCCTCAAAAATGACCAAACTATCTTTATAAACAAGGTGTAGAATGTCTAATGTGGTCAAATTGGAACCATAACCCCAAATCCACAACCTGAGTTTATGCTATCAAAAAAGCTGTGTATGTGATATCAACAGCAAAGCAGTTAAACAACAGGCACCATTCCCACAGCTCTTCACCCTATTATAGATATGAATGATGAAGATGTGCATGAACAGGGAAGTGAATGGACGCCATTCCAGCCACGTTGATCTCTGCTTCTTTAACATAGAAGAGAAAAGAGGAGAAGGGGGATTGGGAAGAGGAATACTATTTGAATCCAGTCCTGCAAGGCGAGCTGAGGGTCCTCGGCCCCTCTCAGGACTGACTACGCCTTATGTTTGACATATAGAAAAGAATGAAACTAGAAAAGAAAGTAAATATATATCTTCAGGCAGCTACATGGATACTGAAAGAGTAAGAAAGCAGTTAGGAATAGGAGCTGACAGAATGCCTTAAAATGACAACATTGGGCACCTACCTCCAATAATGTAAGTTCCTGGATGTCTAAATTTACTTATTTGTTACAGGCCAAACCTTCATCGGGGTAAACTGGTGTGGTTCCATTTAGGTTACTAGAGCTGCATTCTTTACCCCAGTTAAGGATCTGGCCCTTTAAGGTTAACCACTCTCTTCAAAACCAAATTTCATCCTTACATGTGGCATAAACTTACTGTAAACATAAGAAGTCTGACTCTCCCCTGACTTACAGGGGTTTTTACACCAGTGTAATTCCACTGACTACAACGGAATGACTGCTTATTTACACCAGTGTTAGTGAGAGCATTAGGACCAAGGTACGTACCACAATTCTATACTTTTCTGAAGTAGTTGACATACATAGTAGGAATATATGCTAAGGGAATCTCCTAAACTTTCTGAAGAGGGTAGAATCACTTGAATTCAACTTACTGCAGTTCCTTGATTCCTAAGCTGGTCTATTTTAGAATGATTTATCAAGCTTCTGAAAGATTCTTTCTACTCAAGAAAAATGGTTACCATAGGGCTCCCTTGTTACCAAAAAATGAATCCTCATCAAAAGGAAATTGCCATCTGTCCTCCTGGATAAGAGGCTGGCACTCGAGTCTCAGCAATCTGGCTGTAGCAAGGTGTCACACAAGAGACACAACAAATTAATCCTTTTAATCTAAATCATTTATTTGCCTTTAATTTAAATGTACAAATGGGATGTCTACATGTAAATTTGATCATTTGCAGGCACAAGTGATAATGTGCCAAAAACGATGTGGATGCAAATAGAGGCCACACTGAGAAAATGTCATCCTTTATGTCTAGATATCTGAGTAAATCTTTCTGAAATGTTTTGCCTTGTAATACAACTCATTATTTAAATACACACACACTCTGCACTATTTCATTGAAGACTGGTTCACAAAGCAGAATATTATGGAGAATCCAGGATTCTTCTCTCCTTTGCACGTACGTGTGTGTGTGTGTGTGTGTGTGTGTGTGTGTGTGAGTGAGTGAGAGAAAGAACTTCCATTTAATTTATATGGACATACCTGTATAAATGAAATCTACAAGAAAGTCAGACAATGCCCTGGTTTAAGATTATAAACTGGATGATGTAATGAGATCTTTGCTACTTTTTCCACTCTTGGAATATAACTTTTATAATGTAATAATCTCACATAATGGACCTGCTACCATATAAGCCAATGGGAAAACTTCTGTTGACTTCAACAGGAGCAAGATCACACTCTAACACTAGAGCTGTGGGGAATCTGTCCCTTTTATCTGGCGTCAACTCCAAATTCAGGTTCACCAAAATTCACATACTTATTTTTGCCAAACCTGGGACAAGATTCAAGCACACTAGGGATACGTTTTGAGTGCCCCGTAGGCCAATTACTGGTAAAGATAGGGGCCAACCAAACAGTTCTCATCTGATTCGAGATCCTTACTCCCTCAAAGCTGGAGTGTATTTTGGATTTGACGCAGTTCCTTGTGGAATCTGCAACTCAGTCTCTCTAATTGAATAATTTCTCAGGTTACTCCTGGGGACATTCTGCACCCCTCCAAAAAAGAAAAAAAAATTCTGCACACAATATTTTAAAATTCTGCAAAATTCTGAAAATTTTATTTGTCAAAATAACACTACATAATCATGCCAGTTTCAATTATTTTGGTAATTTATTTCAAAATACCTGTCAGCAAGTATGTCTGTAACAATACAGATACATAAAAATTCCCCCAGGAGTAGAGAGTTAACGAAACCCCTATGACAACCTAGTTCCTGTTTCTCTGTCCCCTTCCCCCATGCACTGTGCCAAGCCGGGGGAACGGACACCCACAACCCCTGCCCCCTAGAGCCCAGCCACAGTGCCCCCCCAGCCAATACACCCAAAACCCCTCCCCCCCAGAACCCAGTCAAGGGGCCCCCGACCCAGATACCCGCACCCCCTTCCTCCCCCCCCACGAGCCCAGCCATGGTGTCCCCCAGCCAATACACCCAAAACCCCTCCCCCCCAGAACCCAGTCATGGGGCCCCAACCCAGATACCGACACCCCCCCCCCCAGAGAACAGCCATGGGGTCCCCCGGCCCAGATACCCATACCCTCTCCCCCCGATCCCAACTGTGGGCCCCCCCCCTTGCCCAGACACCTGCCCCCTGTCCTACCAGAGCATAGCTGTGCCCAGACACCCACCCTCTTCCACCCCAGACCCCCAGGATCCAGAGGGAGAAACAGCCTGATGCTCAGTCCCAGGCTTGCACGGAGTTCCCTGCGCATCACCCGCTCCTTCCCTCAGGATATGCGGGGAACTGCAGCTGCCAGGAACCCTCTAGCTCCCACCCTCTCCCCACAGCAGTGTCTTCTATGTGCGAGCTGGGCTCTGCCGGGTCCAGCAGTCCCTAATGGTGGCCAGCAGCACTGCAGCCCATTTCTGTGGGGGGAAAGGAAATTCTGCATGCACAATGCTAATTTCTGCAAAATTCTGCATTGCGCAGTGGCGCAGAATTCCCCCAGGAGTATCAGGTGCTGAGCTGCTGCCCACAAGACATACCCACAGGAGCAAAATTAAACAAAAACTTTACCTGGTGTCAAAGACATTAAAAGGCCTATCTCCAAATTCTGGTTTTGGGTGGAAAATGTGCAATTTGGTGGGAAACCAGCTGAAACTCAATTTCTGCTGAACTTTGCTTTGAATTTTTGGATTCATTCAAATCTCAAAATTCAGAACAAAACTTGAGAGGCATGAACCCACACAAAACAAAACTGACAAAAGGGTTTGCCCGAAGCCCTGTGAATGAAAATCACAGTCTGATTAAACACATATAAGAGCCAAGCTGTGGCTACCACAGAACATGTGACCTGAGTGAAGGCAGGGAGAAAGGCGAGGATGCTGGGAATTCCTTCCCTGAGTAATATTCTGAGGCAGGATGCAGCCATTGTTTAGTTCAGCCAAGGTTGTATAGAGAGGGTTGGGTAGATGACCTTTCTCTGCCTCCCATACATTGGATAATGCCTGGGGAACATCTGCTCCTCGATTTCCAAAGATGGAGCAATGAAGGCCTATAAGCATGTTCTCCCTCAATATCAACAAAGGCATTACATGATTGCCTCTGCCGTACACAGGTATAATGCCTCCAGCCACTGCCTCTCAGATGCAGCAACATCCTGTTGCCTCCACCTCTTGAAGCTTTAGTTTGGCTCTAACTATAATACAGGGTGTTCACATATTGGAGAGTATATTAAGATGCCCTGAACAGAGACAGGATTAATTATAACACAGAAAATCCACAGCTTCTGCACACATACATGGATGGATATGTGATCCTCATCAACAGCAATCTCAGTACATAAAGGTACATGTAAAATGATACTGAGTGTAAATCTATCATGACAATGACCTTCCCCACCACAATTTTCTACAGAAGAAATGCCGAAGGGTTAATGCTGTAATGGAGCCACGTACAAAATGTTTCTGCAGAGAACCCTCCTTCTCACTTCCATCTGATCTGGTGTCAGCAAGCAACCTGCTACCAAAATGAGCTGTAAGTCCTGACACAGATGCAGCACAGTCAGAGCTCTATTAGGCATGCTGGACGGGGCTGTGGCTGGCTCAGTTTCATCCCTTAATAGTAAGGTAATTCCAGGTGGAGTTTTGTTAATGTTCTTTTGAGAGGTACACAGAACACAGTTTACTAGCTATTCTAATTCTATCAGTGTTCCTAGAAGCTTAATATTTTTTGCACAACCGTATCTATACCCTATATCTCCCCTAAGAGCTGCATTCTGTTTTTCATTCACTGTTTTATCCTTGGGCTTTTTCTCCATTTTATTCCTTTACTCTGATCTCCTTTCTCTCATCTACATTCCTGCAGTCTTGGACCTGATGACAAATTAAGTTTGCCATCTAGGTGTTCAGTAAAGACAGCATTAAATCTGTGTTCATAAGGATGTGGTGTTGCCATATTAATTCCTAATTAATTTAAAAGCTGTATATGTATACATTTTACATTTGCAAAATTAAAATGCCATCTAATGATTTGGTCACATGTACAGCATGAAATTTGACAATAGCAAATGGAAATACTGTTCAAGGTACATAGAGCAACCGTTTGTTGCAATCTAGGACTTTGCTACAGTATTAACACTGTGCTACATGCACAACTTCATGGCAACAAAGCAGATAAAACTGAGATCCGCTCACTCCAAAAGCACAGTCCCCTACCATTTGAGGTAAAGAACAACTGCTATTAGCAGTACAAAAATATGACATACAAGGATGAGTTGTAGAAAATTTGCCATAAAATCCCTACTCCAAGGATCTTACAATCTAAGGCCACTATCCTGCAAAGACTCTTAAAGTTAATCATGTGCATAAGTCTTTGCAGGATCGTATCCTAAATATGAGGCTTGTTCTAGCATTATTTTCTGATTGTGTTTAGCTGACAGTCAAACAGACTGGATACATTTAAAATCTAATGATTTCATGCCAGAAGTAAATTATTTTTTGTGATCTTAAGGCAGTCACATGGGGTATAAGTCATGGCAAATTATGGGCCCTTGTCTCTCTCTGTCTTGTACGATGTCGAACACAATGTCTGCACTTCAGAAATAATACGTAAGTTATTCTGTATTTGTTAATGGCTGACAGCACAGATGAATGAAATTATAATTATCATTTATAATAATTTCAGCTGTGTGCACTACCAGAGAAGATCTACTCACAGACATTCACGCAACAAATTCTGCTACATGTGCAAAACTACCTACCATCTTTTTCTGCAGCAGCTCAGCTAACAACCTGAAAAGCTGTAACTTTTTCATTAAATCCCACATTATTGCCTTATTGTATATAGACTCTTGTTCTTCCATAAGGCACTGTCAGTAGATAGATAGATGAATTTCTTCATGTTCTAAGTATTTTCTACTTTTATCTATTGACCAGATTCACAAAATATTTATGGTCCCTTCAGGCACTTTTTGTGCGTTACAAAACAAAGGATTTTTGTGCTAAAAATAATATAAGTTCCAAGCTTCTGAGGCCTGATTCTGATTTCCCTCACACTGGAGTAAATCTGGAGTAATTCCAATGAAGTCAGCAGAGTTATTCTAGCTTTAAACAGGTATAAATGGGATCAGAATCAGGCCCCTTGACTTCCTATACATACTACAGATTTTATATAATAGGATGGCATTTTCATTTAAAATTCTGGAATCAGCTGATTACACTGATGTTTTACTTGAATCAAGTTTTCCCAATGTAAAACCAGCCTCTTTTCACACTTATGTCAGTGTAAATTAGAAATAATTCAAATGAAGTCAAAAAAGATATGCCATTATATAACCAGTGAGAGACGTGAATCAGGCCCATTGGGTGAGATACTCCTCCTTGTTCTGGTCCCTTTTATGCTGGGTAAAAGAGCTGGAGCAGCATAAAAGGGCCAAAAGGCTGTCCACTGTGGACCCCTTTGCAAGCACTGGTGTGAGGGGAATGCCAGAGGTGGGGCTGGGGCAGGAGGGCCATGAATCATAGAATATCAGGGCTGGAAGGGACCTCAGGAGGTCATCTAGTCTAACCTGCTACTCAAAGCAGGACCAATCCCCTGACAGATTTTTGCCCCAGATCCCTAAATGGTCCTCTCAAGGATTAAACTCACAACCCTGGGTTTAGCAGGCCAATGTGCAAACCACTGAGCTATCCTTCCCCCCTGGCTAGACATTCCAGGTAGCCTGGGGAAGCTGCTATAACTTACAAGTCGGATACGAGGGTAAGTCAGTGGGGAATCTCACTACATGTATCAGCAGGGGGTCACTGTCACATGGACCACAAAAATACTTCTCCCTAATTTACAGTCCATGTGTACTTCTGCATATTTCTGCATCCTTGTGGATGTTTTTTGGCTTGATTCAAATAGTATACTACAGACTAGTCCTTAAAAAGAATCATGCACAAGCAGATTCTAGTCCTTTAAGAAAGAAAATATTTGAGAGGCATTATACCTATAAATATCACAAATAGTTATTATCTCCCTATGGATTTCACTCTTAGAAACCTGGACATAGAAGAA